>NW_022436942.1:53181049-53341229 GCF_009761245.1 Sapajus apella
AAAAAAAAAAAAAAAAAAAAAAAAAAAAAATGGCTGAGTGTGGTGGTGTGCACCTGTAATCCCAGCTACTTGGGGAGGCTGAGACAGGAGAATTGCTTGAACCTGGGAGGCAGAGGTTGCAGTGAGCCAAGATCGTACCACTGCACTCCAGCCTGGGTGACAGAGTGAGACCTCGTCTCAAAAAAAAAGAAAGGAAAAAGAAACAAAGTGCCCTGATATCTGAATACCACTTACTTTGAAATAAATTACAAACACACACAAAGAAAATAAGAACATTTTAAATTGTTGAATCTGGGTAAGGTAGATGAGTATTTGGCGTGATTTTCTTTCTGCTTTTCCATATAAGAATATAAAGTGATAGTTATTACTCATCAAATTTATTTCATGACCTGTTTGAAAAACACTGCTTTATAATTAGAAAAAAGACAGGCCACTTGTCCCCGTGTTTGTTAGTCATACTTAAGGGAGGCCCTAACATTCTGTAGAATGTTCTGTGGCTACTTCCTGGCCAGTGAAGGATTTAATGTTCCACTACTGAGTCAACGAATCTCTCCTTCAAAATCCTTTCTGTGAAACTTTCCGTGAATCATTATGACCTTAGCAGAAGGTATAAGATTAGGGACTGGTTTTTGACTTGCAGAGATCATAGGCTAAGAACTTACCCTAAGACCTCCCATCCCGAGAACAATCCTTGTGGTTTTCACAGGGTTTTAAAAGAATGAAATCCAGGAACATCAAAGTTTAAGACAGTGCCTTAAAACTGAAAGTGCCATAGCAAACATGAGCACTGGCTACGCTTTCCCCTTCCTTTTCCTTTAATAATTGGTTTTAATAAAAGACGAAGTTCCATAAACAGTCAATAGCATCTCATTTAATTGACACTAAGTATTCTAGACGACTGAATGAAATTTGTAGATAACTGAAATTCCAAGTCTTGCTAATTAGAGATTTCTAGATTTCCTTCTTTTTTAAGAAATTTCTTTTATATACAGGGTCTTGCTCTGTTGCTCAGGCTGGCCTCAAACTCCTGGACTCAAGTGAGCCTCCTTCCTCAGCATCCCAAGTAACTGAGGCTACAGGTGTGCACCATCATGGCCAGGTGGATTTCTAAATTTCCAAGACTGCGTTCCCGTTGACTACAGACATCCACATAATAAAGTTTGAATTGTGACACAGCAACAGTGACCTCAAGAGGGCAACTCAACTAGATCACGCAGGGGACCTGGGACGCAATTAACCATAGGCCCTCGTGAAGAAGCAAGGTGGCTGAACTCTGCAACCTCTAAGGGCTTTGCAGCTCTTACACTCAGCAGTCCTGTTACTACTAGGTCTGTAAGACGGGCAGCCTGCATGCAAAATACCAATAGTATTAAATTATTAGCACAGACCAACTAACACAAACTGAATATTCTTCTTTATAATGAATCTAACTTTTTAATTTTTTGGGGACAGAGTCTCGCTCTGTCACCCAGGCTGGAGTGCAGTGACGCGATCTTGGTTCACTACAATGTCTGTCTCCCAGGCTCACGCGATTCTTGTGCCTCAGCCACCCAAGTAGCTGGGATTACAGGCATGTACCACCACACCTGGCTAATTTTTATATTTTTAGTAGAGACAGGGTTTGCCATGTTGGCCAGGCTGGTCTTGAACTCCTGGCATCATGTCATCTGCCCACCTTGGCCTTCCAAAGTGCTGGAATTACGGGTGTTAGCCATTGTGCCCGGCCCTTTATAATAAATGTTATTTACCAAAATAAAAATTAAGCAACAAGTAGTTAAAAACCGTATGCAACAAGTAAAAGGAATGAACAAGTGTTTAACAAAGAACCCAGGAGAATCTCATGTGTGTAATACTTAATTAAAGAAGCCACATGCAAATATGTGATGCTGTATGATTAGGGTGCTATGGAAGTGAGAAGAGGGGTTACCCTTTGTGGGGGAGTAGGGGTAGGGAGAATGATTCACCAGAAGGTGGCACCAGGGAGCACTGGGGTGCCGACGACACTGGCCCAGGTGGCAGTTCCTCAGGGCATACACAGGTAAAAATCACCCAACTGTACTTTTAAGAAGCATATACTTTACTGTAAGTTAAACACCAAAAAAGTAAAATATAAGATGGAAAAAAAACTTAGATAACAAAAATGCAGGAACTGTCAAAATTATCTTTACAGTACCAGTGAACATTACAAATGCACAATGAGTAAATATGCAATATTGCTCAATTCTAGCAGGAAAAAAACCCTTAAATTTTATTAGCATGTCAACCTGTAATGCGTTCTGTCAGCTATTTAACATCTTTAAAGTTTCCCAAAGTTTCATGACACTGTCTCATATGTCAAATATTTTCTAAAAATATTTGTTTTTAGACTGTGAAAAAGCAGAAATCCACATGGTTTACTAGCAAGGCATTAATATCTTCGGTTTAACCAAATACATCAGATTTAGATACAAAAATATGCAATTTAGAATTCTGCAAAATGCAGCAAAATGCTAATACCATGTTGATCCAGATTGCTAATGCCTTGTTTTATTACATAATAGTCATTTAGAAAGCCAATGTTTCTCAATGAGGCTGAATTTAACTAAAAAGCACACAAAGTACAATTAGGGCTTGCTTACTTAGACCAAATTGTTTTTATGATAGCTAATGGAAATGATTAATTTAGGTTACAAACCAAGCCTGCCAAAATACAAAATTGCTACTTGAAAATGTTTTCCTGGGCATCTTTTGTGAACTAAGTAGTGTGCTGAAAGAACTGGAGTCAGAGAAATATGACAAGCTCTGCCCTAAGAGGTCACTGTTCGGGCAGGGAGGCGTACAGAATTTTAAAATATAACAAGGGCCGGGCGTGGTGGCTCAAGCCTGTAATCCCAGCACTTTGGGAGGCCAAGGCGGGTGGATCACGAGGTCAAGAGATCGAGACCATCCTGGTCAACATGGTGAAACCCCGTCTCTACTAAAAATACAAAAAATTAGCTGGGCATGGTGGCGCGTGCCTGTAATCCCAGCTACTCGGGAGGCTAAGGCAGGAGAATTGCCTGAACCCAGGAGGCGGAGGTTGCAGTGAGCCGAGATCGCGCCATTGCACTCCAGCCTGGGTAACATGAATGAAACTCCGTCTCAAAAAAAAAAAAAAAATGACAAGGCCAGGCACAGTGGCTCACACCTGTAATCCCGGCACTTTGAGAGGCTAAGGCAGGAGGACTATTTGAGCCCAGCAGTTTGAGACCAGCCTGGGCAAAATAGTGAGACCCCATCTCTACCAAAAAAAAAAAGCTGCTTGCAATAGTGTGTGTCTGTGGTCCCAGCTACTTGGGAGGCTGAGGTGGGAGGATTTCTTGAGCCTAAGAGGTCGAGGCTGCAGTGAGCCGTGATTGTGCCACTGCACTAAAGCCTAGGTGATGGAGTGATACTTCATCTCAAGAAAAAAAAGTAACAAGTACTATAGGAATTGAGGGGAGGAAATAAGTAAGCAGGGGGCTTCAATGAGAAGCTTCTGAGAAGGTGATAATTGGCTCAGAGGAGGCGGCTCCAAAATCACCTGATAGCCCAGCAAGGAGCACAATGTATCTGCAGAAGGAAAAACTAGAATATGTATTTAGGAAACTAAAAGTTGAAGTGTCTAAAATTGAGAATGGCTAAATGGGTCATTCTAAATCAAGGCATGATTGAGGGCTGGGGCGAAAAAGAGGTGCATGGCAAGCATTTCTCAAGGGAGGAGGCACAAGGCTCAGAAGAACACAGACAACCTGCAACAGGCTCTGCCAACACGCTAGGCTCGACACTTGACCAGCAGACAAGGAAGCCAGGGATTTTAAAGCAGGTGGTGTTTTTACAATCATGAAAAGAAAATACTGGGAAATAGAGGAGTTGGGATATCCAAAAGAAAAGGAGCCTTACCCTAAATACAGATACTGTTTCTTATGAATCTTTTAAAAATACAGCACTGTGACTACACTGTAGAGAAGGATTTTGGATTTGGTTCACGTCACCTAAGAATGGGTCATTCATGAATCTATGTAATTGGTCATGACAACAACTTTAAGTAGCCTTTGTCTGGGATGCTGGGATCATAATCATGTGATTTGGACTTTTTTTAAAAAGCATCATTTGAAGCTAAGGATAGCTGAATTCTTACCTCAAAGAACACTGTCCATCATGTGATGGAAAATCAGGCATTTTGCCTCATAAATACATGATTTGTTATTTATTCCACCTCCACTCATCTCTCTTCTACAGGCTCAATACTAATAGAATTCCAATTATTATCACAGCCTTGGTACTTTCCATCAGGGGGCTAGACAGATTAAGAAGGGTGAAGTTTTCACCTAGAATGAACGAAATGGCAGGACTTAAAGATGACTCTCCAGAAGAGTGGAATTCTTTCTGTCTTTTATATGTGGACTGAAAAGAGAAATCCCTCAATGCACACAGCAAATCAGATTCCCCTCACTCTAAGCCATAGTTAGGGAAGACATCCCAGATTCTCCTGAATGCAGGAAAGCACTATGGTTACACCTATCCACTCCACTGAACCAGGTACTAACCATGATAACCATGACTCAAATTCTGTCTGAAACAAAAATCCAAATGAGATTAGTAACAGAAAAAAAACAAACCAAGTATGTGTGTAGCAGGGTGGACAGAAGGCAGTCTTGAAAGCTTCAATGCTAGACATTTTTTTTTCTCTTTACTAGGAATTGCAATCAGCCAAACCATGGGTCTGTAGCTGGCCTAGAGCCTTAACAATGCAACGAGACTGTGGGAACTCTCGCTCAGGGACACCTGCTCTTAGCCTACTACAAAACTACTACCTGTGTGCAGAATTGTCATTTGAAAACATGAATTTTATGCCCAAAGGGTAAAATGCCCAAGAGGCTTTACTCATGCCAAGTCCCTATGAACCATGGGGTTTCCTTTTGCCTTGGGAAAGGAGGTGAACTTTTTTTTGAGATAGTTTTGCTCTGTCGCCCAGGCTGGAGGGCAGTAGAGCGATCTCAGCTCACTGCCACCTCCGCCTCACAAGTTCAAGCGATCATCCTGTCTCAGCCTCCTGAGTAGGTAGGACTATAGGTGCACACCACCATGCTTGGCTAATTTTTGTATTTTTAGTAGAGATGGAGTTTCACTATGTTGGCCAGACTAGTCTTGAACTCCTGACCTCAAGTGGTCTGCCCACCTTGGCCTCCCAAAATGCTGGAATTACCAGCATGAACCACCATGCCCAGGCTGAAAGGAAGTGAACTTAATAGGACCCCCAGGACTGCTAACTACATACCTTTATTTACAATGTAGTACACTTGATTAATCTGACTCAGCCCACCTCCCTTATTCAGCATTTCAAAATGTTAGGGGACCATCTGTTTATGATTCATGAACTGAGAACATTATGAAGTTTCTCATTCAGCTAAGGGTATCACCCTGAACTTGATGAACTAAAATGTATTTGGTTTCTATACTTTAATGACTCTGATGTCATTCATTGCTTTCGATGTTATGACTGATGTTTTATTAATAAGGCCATTGTAAATATACCTGTAAGTACCAGAATCCCTGTGTCAGAGAAACACTTTGCTTGATTGCTTTTCTTCCTGGATAAATATGTAGTCAACAATCAGTGAATATATACTTCATATTACAGGATTGACTCAGAGAGTTCAACAATATCTAATCAGAAGCAAGGGTATGTTTATTTTATTAAGGGGCATATCCTTCAAACTAATCAAACTTCATATGTAAACAAAGGTAAAGTGACAAGCGTAATTAGACAAGAATGAAATGACAAACAGATTTGGGTAACATCATTTATTTTCCACTTATCTAGCATCTTTCATCAAAAATGTCAATAAATCTTTCCAACTGCTCCTGTTCCACCTAAGATATGATTATCTGAAAGTCTTACAAGTCTGTTCTGAATTTCACACTCCATAACTGACAGCTACTTAGTCTTTGGGACTCATCACTGAATCTCCCCTCTCTCTTGCCTCCCACATCACTAAGTTCTTTCTTCTTTCTTGATACTCTAACATCAGACCCTTCTGCTCTGTCCAACACCTGACACCTGCCTGCACTACGTCTGTTACGCTGCACACCTGGACCACTGCAGCAATCTATCTCCTCTCTCTCCAGGCTGCCCCTCTCAGTAGTCACCACCATAGGTTGGTTACAGGATGAGGTTTAAACTCCTGAAGCCAGAAGTCAAAGTCCTCATTATCTTGACTCAAACTGTCTCTGTCCAGATCCTGTACTCTCAGCCTCTTAGCTGGACCAGATGGTTGGGTCCACATGAACTATGTCCAGCTCGAGCATAGCGTGCCAAGATCATTTTACCTAACTCCCTTCACCCTTTATTCAGAAGTGCCACATGGATGTAGGCATTATTGCACCTTCCACCTCCACCAGCTACTCTGTGCCTGCTACATGCACATCAGCATGACAGATGTGTGACACATTTTATTTCTAGTTCTCACTTCAATTATGCTAGTTATGTTTGGCATATCAAAAATATCAAGGAATTTGGGCCGGGCACTGTGGCTCATACCTTTAATCCCAGCACTCTGGCTTGAGCCCAGGAGTTTGAGACTGGCCTAGGCAACAAAGCGAGACCACGCTCCTGCCCTCTCATCGCTACAAAAAATTTAAAAATTAGCTGGGTGTGGTGGGATGCACCTGTAGTCCCAGCTACACGGGAGGCTGGGGCAGGAAGATCCCTTGAGCCCAGGAGTTCAAAGTTGCAGTGAGCTGTGATCACACCACTGCACTCCAGCCTGGGTGACAGAGTGAGACTCTTGTCTCAAAAATTAAAAAAAGAAAAAGAAAGAAGAAATCAAGGAATTTGACAAGTTCACAAACTAGGGAGTAGCAAGCCAGGGTTTGAACCCAGGTATGATTCCATAGCCTGTGTTCTTTGTAAAACCTCAGGCTTCCTAGAATGCCAACCCCAACTTCCTATTTACCAAAAACTAGGGGTTCCTTCAGAGTCAGCTCAATTTCACCTCTCCCATAGTCACATATGATCACCCCAAATCTAGAAATCAGTGGTTACTCAGAATTCCTGCTGTTCTTACCTCATATTCTTAGAAACTTGATTTTTTGCAGCCCCAGAGCCTCATATTAATAGTCTCTTGAACACAGCAGGCACTCAACAATCTTAACTGAGTCATTTTGCTATTTTCAAATTATTTCCTATGGGTAAAATTACGTTATCAGGTAGTGTAACTTCAGTAACTGAATAAAATCAGTTTCAATAATAAGGGGGGCATCTATGGTCTCCTAACTAAGAACAGAAGGCAGGGCTAAGTCAGTGGCTTACAGATATCAAATACCCAGTCTCTCTCCATTTTTTTCACTACACTATCCTTGAGCCATTTGCTTTGTCCTCACATGGAGACAAGAGAGCTACTGTAGTTCTACCAATCACATGTAGTCAATTTCTGGCTATAGATGAGGATACTTATCTTCTTTCGTATTTTATTAGGGAGGAAAACTTTTCCAGAAGTTCCTCAGTAGATTTCTCCTGGGGTCCCTTTGGCCAGGGCTGAGCTCTATGTCCATGCCCTAGTTGCAAGAGAGGCTGGGGAGGCGGCACATAACATTTTCAGCCTCCAGGAACAGACTCTGCCAGCGAGGGAGAAAGGGAAGGAAAAGGGTGTTTGGAAAAGCAATCCATAGTGTTTGCAACCACCACCTCGAATAGATATTATGCGATGATCAACTCTGCATAAGGAAAACTCCCCCACGTCCAAACAGGTTATCATTAGAAAGGCTTGCTAATCTGGTTAAAAACAAATAATCCAGTTACCGTTGAGTGTATTTGCTCTGGAGGTAGAAGAGAAGAGAACTGGAACCTCCTTTAGCCACCAAGTGTAAATACATTCCTCTTCCCCAGTGTTTTGGTTACATATCATAATCTTCTCCATCATGATCACCACAAGGGAAGAAGGGCTAGGAAATAAAAATATCTAGCTCTTTTGAGCTTCCCTTTAGTTCCCAAAACACCTTAAGGCAGGCAAAAAAAATTTTTCTCAGGAGATTTAAAGAACAGAAATGGAGATGAAAATATTTACAAGTCTCTGCCTCCTTCTTTGATTCTTCTATGCTGCTGCTAAAAAAATGCTGGTCTGCCACCCCTACCACCACCACCAACCACCACCACCCCATCTGCTGCCAATTCTGCAAACGGTATAGACATCCATCAATAGGGGACCACTTTTTAAAATTCTAGTACAATGGAAAATGATGGCGCCACTAAAATGGAAATGGATCTCAATGGGCTACCGTGGGAAGCTATTCAATCTAAACAGTTAAGAGAGAAAAGCAAGATACAAGGCTGTGCCTACTGTGCACACTTATTTATGCTTATCTGAAGTAGGGGTGGAGGGATTTATAATAGATGTGTACAATTAAATACTCTACGTACATGAACATTTCTAGAAGCTGTCTTAGGAACTGGGGATGGTAGTTACCTCTGGAAAATAGGAATGGGAATCTGGGGACATGGATACTTTTTGTTTTACATTCTCTTTTTGAGAGAATAAGTCACCTTATCTTCACATTTTAAAAAAAAGTCCCTAGTGCCTGAATCTCAAAATGAGACTAATATGCAAATTCCTGCAAAATTTCATTAGCACACTTAAGATACTTTCTTGTCTCCTCCAGGGACCTATGATTTTACTAAAGGTAGCAAAATAAATAATCTATAGGACAGTAAGCATTTTTGCAACTCACCCTAACTGAATTTTGTTTATGCAATTACTTTTAGAAAAGTAACTCCCTACTGAAAAGAGAAATTTTAAATTCCATTTTCCGGGGAAATAAAACCATGGCTTAAAAGGTAGTTCTAAAACAAATTTTATGGGACTAAGCTGGAATTGCCACATCATAAATATAAGTTTTTAAGTAAAAATCCCATTAAGATGTTGTATACTAATTTCACATCTTATATAACATCATAAAATACTGTCTTCTTAAGGGATCAATGCCACTGAAATATTTCCATTGAGAACTGGGCTGCCTAAGGCTCACAGCTTTGAATCTGTATTTCATGGGCAATCGTGTTTCCCATAAAAACTCTTCACTGATAATACTCATAGGAGCAGACCATGGCTGTGTATGATAGGCGTATACATACAGTTGTGTCTTGGAATCCATGGGGGATTGGTTCTAGGACCTGCTGCAGATACCAAAATCTGTAAGTGCTCAAGTCCCTGATATAAAATGGTGTAGTATTTGCATGTAAGCCACATACATTCTCCTGTATACTTTAAATCATCTCTAGATTATTTATACCTAATACAGTGTAAATGCTATGTAAATAGTTATATTGTATTGTTTAGGGAATAATGATAAGAAAAAAACCCTCTGGATCTGTTCAGTACAGATGCATTTTTTTTTCCTAAATATTTTTGACCCTTGGTTGGTTAAATCCATGAATGTGAAACCCATAGATGTGGAGAGCTAACTGTATATCCATTCATGGCAACAGAAGGGTCACAGAGTTCATCTAGAGACTGTTTACATACAGTTCATGTGATTCTTGAGGCTAGACTGTTTTACCTGTGATTCTTAGGTTTGGTGTTTTTGCTTGTTTTTTGAGACAGTGTCTTGCTCTATCATCCAGACTGGAGTACAGTGGTACAATCCCAGCTCACTGCAGCCTTGACCCACCAGATTCAATTGATCCTCCTACTTCAGCCTCCCTAGTAGCTGGGATGACAGGTGCACACCATCACGCTCCGCTAATTTTTGTATTTTTTGTAGAGACTACGGTTTCGCCATGTTGCCCAGGCTGGTCTTGAACTCCTGGGTTTCAGGCAATCTACCCGCCTCAGCCTCCCAAAGCTGGGATTACAACCATGAGCCAGTGTGCCCAAACGGTTCTCAAGTTTTGGTTTTGTCCTTCAAAAATCGTTTCTATAGCAACAACTACAAAAATAATTAGTGTTATCTCCTTAAGGTTAAAGTCAGTTTCTCAGAAGACAAAGCAGGGTAAGACTACTTTCACTTTTAAATTTTTTTCAGTGGTTCTAGGATTCATTTTTAAATGAAGCAATGCTAAAAGCAGATTACAAAGTATATTTGCAGTGTTTGCATTTAACCGATTCTTAAAACATTAAAAACTGTTTGGCATTTGAGCATGCACATCCCCTAGAGATCCAGAAATTACATTTGTAGGTTAGGAGAATACATTGAAAATATACACAGCATCATCATCTGCAAAAGAAAAAGCAACAAAAGCAACCATAAAAGACAACCCACAAATAATCCAAAACCTATGGGCAATAAAATGGATACACACACGCACACGCACACGCACACACACACACTGTTTATTTCTGGAATGAAATAAACCAGAGCTACAAGAATTAAAATGGGCCAGGCACAATGGCTCCCACCTGTAATCCCAGCATTTTGGGAGGCCAAGGCTGGTAGATCACGTGAGCCCAGAGTTTGAGATCAATCAGCCTGGGCAACATGGTGAAACGCTGCTGCTACCAAAGAAAAAAAAATTAGCCAGTCATGGTGGCACACACGCCTCTAGTTCCAGCTATTTGGAAGGCTGAGGCAAGAGGATGAGCCTGGGAGGTCGAGGCTGCAGTGAGCCAATATTGCATCACTGCACTCCAGCCTGGGTGACAGAGCGAGATCGCATTTCAAAAAGAATAAAATGACTAAATCTTAAAACAGGCAAGTCAAAGAACACATCCTCTATGAATTCTACTTTATAAACGCCAAACGCAGGCAAACTCTTGTTTAGGTATGAACGCACACGTGGTACAAGAGAAAAATCTTGAGAATAGTTAACATAAACCTTAAGGCAGTGATAATCTCTTGGCGGTAGAAGGGCTTGTGATATAGGGATGCTCAATCAGGGAAGAAGGCCACAGGGTCAAGTTCAACTCCTTACCCTGGGTATAACATACAGGGGTGTTTCATGTTATTATTTTTTTAGTGGAATACCTTCTTTGCGTAATATTAGTTTACCAACATTTTAAAATAAAAACTATGGAGTAAATTATACAGTAAATAAAATGTGTGTGTGTGAGAGAGAGAGAGAGAGAGAGAGAGAGAGTGTGTGTGTGTGTGTGTGTGTGTGCGCGTGTGTGTGTTTGCTTAATCTGTAGAATGAATGACTTCTTTCTTTTTTTCTTTTTTTTTTTGAGACGGAGTTTCACTCATGTTACCCAGGCTGGAGTGCAATGGCGCAATCTCGGCTCACCGCAACCTCCGCCTACTGGGTTCAGGCAATTCTCCTGCCTCAGTCTCCTGAGTAGCTGGGATTACAGGCACGCACCACCATGCCCAGCTAATTTTTTGTATTTTTAGTAGAGACGGGGTTTCACCATGTTGACCAGGATGGTCTCGATCTCTTGACCTCGTGATCCACCCGCCTCGGCCTCCCAAAGTGTTGGGATTACAGGCTTGAGCCACCGCGCCCGGCCTTGAATGACTTCTTTCAATCCTATTGCTTTATCTCTGGCTCTATACTTAACTTTGGGTAATAATGTTAAAATCTAAATTTGAGACCCTACTTAAAACGTGACCTGGTCTCAAAGGCCCTCAAGTCACCACTGCAATGATCTTCCTGGATCATTATCCTCACTGGTTACACACAGGAATGCGAAGCATGTGGTCAGGAGAAAGCCCTGTAATTTCCCCCAAGCCATAGGTCATCCCCTGGAAGAACAACAACCTACTCTCCATAAGCTGACTGGAAAAGAACAGGTGGGAAGGAGAGCAGAGGGGCCCCCAGCATTGTCAGGGTTTCTCCAGAATGGCCTGCCAACCAGGACAAGCCCTGTTCCCACATCTTTTTGAACAACCTGGCACAGAAAGCAGCTGTAACTGTTCCACAAGCAGGGCTCTTGCAGTTTGGGGAGGGTTTTCCCTTTTATTCCAACTGCAACTGTGTCAGGCTCTGTCAGCTGTTGTGCTCACAGTGTTATGGGGCTATCAGATGATTTGCTGTCAGAACAACTGGCCCCTTTGATTTTTTTTTTTTAAATAACAGAATTTTTTTTTTTTTTTGAGACAGAGTCTTACTCTGTTGTCCACGCTGGAGTACAATGCCACGATCTTGACCCACTGCAACCTCTGCCTCCCGGGTGCAAGCAATTCTCCTATCTCAGCCTCCCGAGTAGCTGGGATTACAGGTGCTGCCACCACACACGGCTAATTTTTGTATTTTATACCACAGAAATGTAACCTCCAAGATGCAAATGATCCAGTGGCAAGCAGCAAACTCCTCCAACTTCCCCCCACCCCAGGGGTTTTGGTTTCTAAAGACTGGGGATTGCTATCAACAATGGGCAAACCTTTGCTACAGAACTGATTAGGGGGTAAAAATCTGAATAAATGTGTGCAAATATTTTAATGTTCACAGAAGAAAAGAAAGATTGTATTTTGTGTCAATATACAGAAGTCTTCTATGACAAAGCCACAAGTGAATACAGATTCCCCATGAGATCAACATCTCCCACAGGCAGAGATCACATGAACCTGGGCCCTCACCGCCCTACGGGGAAAGAATCCCGCACTCTGGGGTGTCCAAGCATGGTCTGAGGAGCCTGGTTCAGACGCACTCTCCATGTGCTTCCTCTCCCGGCCCACAGCTCAAGGCAGCCACCACACCCTTCTTCCCCAAGGTGGGCAGGGCAGCGTCACACAAAGTCAGTTTCACAGAGTTTCAAGTTTCTAGGCAAGGCAGGACAACTCAAAGATGCCCATTTGTCGAAAGATCAGATGTGAAAGTACAAAGTTAGATTCCAACTCAGAGCCTGGTTAGACCCAGGGTTACTTTCCAACTCTCAGGATGTGGGAGGAGACCTGGCTCTTCTCCAGCCAGTAGCCGGCACCATCCAACCCAGATATTTGTCCATCTGTTAAATCACTCACACTGGACTGACATTTTTAAAAAAACATAACAATAAGGAGACTGGTGGTTCATGAGGCGTTTAGGCAGTTTAAATACCTAGAAACCCACTGAGAAACTGGGGAGGGATTTGGGCAAGCACAAAGATAACTATTAAGAGCACAAAGACAAATCGAATTTCTTTCCAGCATCTCTCAGGATATTAATGACCACAAAGCTCCACAATACATATTTACACACGCTGGCTGAAATGGAAGAGCCGTGAAGAGACTTACCAAGGGCCACACAGCAAACCAGGGAGCACAGCAGGATCGGCAGCCAGCTCACCTTCCTGTCCAAGGCATTTGAATCTGCAAGGCAGGCGGGCTAGATATTCCAAACAGCACCTACCGTATGACTCAGCCTGGACTTTGGAGATACTGCTCACATTATCTCTGAGTATTCCTGTGTTTGTCTCAGAGAAACTCCACGCCCTGCACTGTACCCAATACAAATGTCAGTAATAATGCACTGTATTCAACACACTGCTGTACAAATGAGCTCTTTGTGCTGCCAGTAAAAGAAATCCACATTCTATATCTTCGCAGGGAGGTCGACGACCAGGGTGCCTGCTATCAATCACCCCGACTCTGGGATTGCAAGAGCACAGACATTGGGTCTGGTACTCTCTCTTTACCAACAAGGAAATGGGCTCAGCTCAACAAACCTTGTTAGGCTGAGCAAATGCCAGCCGTGGACTGGGCACAGGAAACACCACCGTGATAAAGGCAGAGCAAAGGGGCCAGCCAGCGCCAAGGGCAGGAAAGTGGCTTAAAGACAGTGAGCAGTCAGGAGACTCTCCTTCTGTTGATTCATTCGTGAGAAGACACTTGCTGGGTGCCTCTGTGTGTCAGGCGCAGCGAGGCGTGCTGGGGAGGCAAAGGGGCATAGCCCCCTCCTGGCTTAGTGGCCCCGGGGAGAGAAACAATGACAGCCACTGATAAGTGCCAGGAGAGTACTTGGTGCTAATCGAGCATTTGGGAGGGGCTACTAAGGGGGACAGAAGAGGAAAGGGGGAGGGGACAAAGTCAGTGGAAAGCAGAAAGAAAGGCTCATCAGAAGGTGAATCAGTTAGAGAGAGGTAAGGATTTGGAGGACTTAGTGCAGGAGAAGACTAGGATGGCAGATGGGTCAGACCCTGAGGATCCCACTTAAATCACGCGAGGTATCTGGGGTATATCCTGTAGGTCCCTTGGCAGCTGCATAGAGAATTAGGATGATCAGATCCCTGTTTTAGACAAGTCCTTCTGAGAAAGCAAGATGGAAAATGCCCTTCTGTGGAGCCAACTGAAGCCTGCTGAGGCAATCTGTGGGAAGTCCTGGAGAAGGCTGGATGTAGGGTGGTCGAGAGGGGCCTAGAAGAAGGTGGAATGAGAGGACTTGACATCACCTGGATATGGGGGTGTAGGGGCGCATCAAGGAAAGCCCCACTTCTGTTTCGTTCTTTCTGGTAGCTAAGATTATTCACAAGATAGGCAAGAGTTTTCAGCCTCAGACATGATGAACCTAAGGTTCCCATGGGACCTTTAAACACAGATGTCCTGATGGACACAGAGAAAGGGACGAAGAAACAGCATTGGCATCCATTAGTGACAGTGCCTTAGACACCTCTCTAAGGAGACAGGCATAGACAATCAGACCTGATCAAAACCCAGCTCTGCCTCTTAGAAGCTATACGAACTGGGGCAAGTAAATTCACATTTTTGGGACTCTAGTCTCACCTAAGGAAATTCCTTTTGGCATTTAATGAAATCGGAAAAGGACATGATGTCATGGCAAACAGAAGATATTTAATATTTTCCTCTTGCCCTTTTGTGATCATATACTGCTTTGTATTATAATTGAGTACTTAACCTTTGCAGCAGATTACCAGTTTTCTTGCTGTCACTCACCTTTAAATCCCTTTTGACCATATTTGTAGGCACAGATTCTCAAATATTTGAATTGCCACAAGTCATATGAAAAACTAAGGCCAGACTGTTCTAGGGGACCAGGAGTTCCCTGCCTTTGACACTAAATAACAAATGCAAAGATCTCAAAATTGCCATGCGGCTTAAGTGGTGTTGATTTAACTCTGTGTTGAGGGGTGGGATGGAGAGAAAAGGGCGGTGGGGTTTGGGAAAGAGGGAGAATTTTGTCAGCCTAATAAAGGCTAGTCAAAGCCTACTCTGTGAACACTATACTGTAATATTTAAGAGGAAGAGTGTCTACCAAAGTTAATATTGCATAGCCTCTATCCTCTGGCTCAGTTCAAGTAAAGTTCTTAAGTCATGTTAAATAATAAATTCCAGCAAATGGATCTTGCCTTCAACCGAATATTAAGTCAATAGCACACTCTGTATATGAGAAGTATAGACTTCTTTGCTAGGTCATTTTTCTAATTCTATTTATAACCCTCAGAATGAATATTTTAAAACTACAATAAGATTTTTAAAACCAGACTGACCAAAAAGGCATACATAATTCAATTCCACATAGCTAAGCTTGTTCATTTTTCTTCAGATTTTGCCTTTACATTTGGGCTCCAACTTGTCTTTACCTATTTTTATGGCTGCCTTCCTAGTCTGAAAATATCTTGGTCACTGGATATTTTGTTTCATCTCCAGCTTAGCTCCGAAAATACAATCAGGATCACTTCTTCCCTCCCATTCTTCCCTGGTAGCTTCATATGTTCCCATCCATTCACCCAGAGCCCAGTTCAGTACACCTACCTCACGTTCTGTGTCTCAGTCACAAACGTCTTTTATAAAAACCTGCCCAAGTTTCTAATACAAAATGATCTGGCAACTGCCTCAAAGCTCTCTGTTTGGCTCATTTAATTATTTTGATTAAATGTAGATAATGATTCCATTCAGAGCTAATGGTGTTCAGGACTACTCTTATTCCTGGCTGTCTTCAACCTGGGCACATGTGACATGCCTCAAGCATGACCAGTTTGAGAGGACACTTTTGTCCCTAAGGGCCGAGGAAGAACAAATCCCCCTCCCTCACATCTGTAGTCCTAACCTGAGGTTCTTGCCTCTCTATGACATTTCTGGATTCTGGATGCCTCCCATTAAACACATGATTCACATCCCCATCCTTCATAGCCAACATCTAAGATTTTGACGCCCCACTGACATACAGACCCAAGATACCTTCCAGTTCTTCTCTGCCTTGAATAGACTTGAACATCCCAGACGTGAATAGACTCAAGTTTTTTGTGTGTCTATAAGACGCTCTCCTATCCCACCGCCAATAGGGGGAAAAATGAAGGCAGACAGATGGCCAGATTAGATGGAATCTGCCACTGAGAAGGCAACATTCCATGGCACCCAGCCTCTGGCCTATTTGAGTTATTCCTCAGACACTGATGAGAGGTGCAGTCTCAGGGAGAGACTACTGAGACGTAATCCTTTCCCTTTACACATGACTTTGACATATGCATCACACACATACACACGTCTGACTCCACCACCGTGACTCACATTGGAGGTGGTGTTTAAAAGGAACAGCATCTCAGTGCTAATACGTTGCTTCACTCAGAATTGCTCTACGGCTTCTCCTACTGGAGCAGGTCACATCCAGGAAATGGTTTGCCTGACCTTGGGCAGGATTTTCTTACTATTACCTCATGCCCCAGGGCTCTCTTACTTTCTTCAAAACCCAGATCAGGATCTGCAACCTCCTATGACCCAAAGCATTCTCCTTATAAATTCAGGATTCAAGGATTCAAAATTAGCCAGTCCCTACCCTTTTCTCTCTCTGAACACTTTTAAAATACCTTTTAAATTCTTATCTTTCTCACATCTATGTCATTCCTCCAGGCAGAGGCCCCTGAGTCTCCTGTGGTTAAGTAAACGCTCAGAGCTGCCCGCTGCACCAGACTCAGCTGAGCCCTGGAATCCTTCTGAAAATAAAAGATTTATCCTGCAAAGTGGTGCAGCCTTTGGGAGAACAATATGTTCATCTCTATTCTCATTTAAAAGACATATGCCCTTTGACCCAACAGTTTTGCTTTTAGAAATTTATCCAAATACGGTTATAGAGAAAAGTGTACACAAGTTTGCGATACAGTATGACAAAGCAAAACCAACATGAAAAAAATCATCCTGGAACTTAAACCGTATAGCAACAGGGGACTGGTTAAATAAATCATGGATATGTATATTTTGTGTCAAGACTTTCTGTAAAGACACATAAAGAAACAGAACATTACTATCACTGCTATCTCTGGGGAAAAGGACAAGAAGCTGGAAAGAGAGACTTTAATTTTGCCTTAAGCCCTTTAGTTCTGTGGAATTTTTTTTCTTTTTTTGCGATAGAGTCTAGCTCTGTTGCCCAGGCTGGAGTGCAATGGCTCAATCTCAGCGGACTGCAACCTTTGCCTCCCAAGTTCAAGTGATTCTCCTGCCTCAGCCTCCTGAGTAGCTGAGATTACAGGTGCCCACCACCACGCCAGGCTAATTTTTTTTTTTTTTTAGTAGAGATGAGGTTTTATGTTGGCCAGACTGGTCTTGAATTCCTGACGTCAGGTGATCTGCCTGCCTCAGCCTCCCTAAGTACGGAGATCACAGGCATAAGCCACTGCGCCCGGCCTATGGAATTTTTTTTTTTTTTTTCAAATGAACTCGCACTTCTTAAGCTAGCTAATAGAAAAAAAAGTGTACCTTTATCATTTGACGCTACTAAACGCTTCATTTAACAATATCATTTAATCTTTGCTAAACAGGAACTAGAAAGACTAGGCATAAATAGAAACTGTATAGACCATATGCATTAAAATGGGTCTGCTTTAGCAGTTAATGGTTTAATCATTAAATATTCTCAGAAGATCAGAGTATTTCTAAGGCACTTGCTCTATGTGTTACTGACTCTTCTACAATCTAAGTGGTTCAATTTAAACCTTCCCCCTTGTGCTAAACATTCGTGTTTATACTTAAAGTCTATTTCACTCAGGAAATTGGGGTAGGGTCAGTTTTTAAGGTTTTGCCTTAAACCTTAAAAAGAACATAAAAATCCTTCAGGTCTTAAAGAAAAAAGATTGATGCTCAGGCCTTACATAAGACATATTAAATCTTCCATATATTGTTTAAGAAGCTCCACGGGTAACTTGGATGTGGCTGGCATTGCCTCATGCACACCAAAAGTAACCATGCTTAAAAAACACTGTCTTATCCGAAGGAAACACAGCATAGAGAATTCTATGAACAAACCTGTTCACTATTGCAGTACTCCAAAATTTTAAAATAAGTAACTTTCTCAAACACTGACATAGGGCTTAGAGTTAACAATGCGGGTAAGCAATCGCACCAGGCTCTCTCATCAACGACACAGCTCTTCTGGCTCCTTTGAGGAAGTGAGGACCAGCCTGTGGAAGAGCCGTCTTTGGGGCTGGTGTTTCTCGAGCTGTGGCTTCAGGCAATCTCAGGGACAGAACCTGGAATATGCATCTGACAGCCTCCTCTCAACCTCCCATCTCCACCCCATTCTTATGTCCAAATAGTTTCAAACTACTGAGCTAGACCAGTATTTTCCGAACGCCGAACTATAAGAGTGGATAGGGCCCCAGCGATCTTTGCCACACCCCAGAGCAGAGAATTGGAAATCTCTACTGGAGGTTCTGCAGTGCCCCAGGTTAATTATCTAAACAGGAAAGTTAGGAAACACCAATTTAGGTCAAACTCGTTTTAAGATAAGGAAATCAAGGTCCAAGAAGTTTAAGTGATTTCACCAAGGACTTATAGCTGATTAATGATAGCTGGGAGCCGTGAAACCTGGTGAGCTAATTCTTCCCTCTTAGACCAATACTGCTTGTTGTTATGCATAATCATGAAAGCCCTAATATCTGTGTAGTTTCTGATTCACCACGAGGAGACCCCATGTGATTAATAAAGCCTGAACCTAGGGCATGTCAGAACGCCACTGGCTTAAAGGATGACTGACATGGTAAAGTATCCAACATCAACCTGCCCATCAGAGTTCTTTCACTTTCAATATCAGTAGCAGGAGAAATATACAAGTAAGTGTACGTTTCATAGTAAAGTAAATCCAGTCCCACAAAGTTACAACCAGGTAAAGTGGGAACACAGGACGATTCAGAGTTCTTGGATCACACCATTTCTTGGTCAAATATTATACCTTCAGCAAAAGACCTCTAATTACCACACATTTGGTTATGGCAACAGCCTGCGCCTTTCTGTTGGGAGAGAGGAGTACTCCACACCCATGGCCTGAAACCTGGATCTCCAAACTCATCAAAGAGAAACATGGATGGAAAACAAAACCCCCCAGCTTTGAATTCATCCAGCAAGGTTTAATTCAGAGAGAGTTCAATCAAGTTATAATTGCCTCTAATTGGCCCTCCCACACGGTCTCACAACATACAGCTGTAATGAGTTCCACAAAGAAAGTGTTACCTTTTTTTTCTACCTTGAAAAATCAGAATCCTTGTTAGGTACTTAACCATCACTGCTTTAATTTTTTAAAATATACCAAGACATTAAAAAAGGAAGAATGAATGAATAAAAGTAAAGAGGTAGATGGTTTTTTTTTTTTTTTAAATAAGCACTTATCCCTATGACCTTAATGATAACCCAGTGAGATTCAAATTTGTAATGGAGACTGATGTCAACTCAGGAAATCTTTCTAGTCCAGAGCACACGTGGTCCAAAAAACATACTCATCTAGTCAGACATTTTCCAGACTGATTTTTATCTTTCTAGGCATGCTCAACTCCCCTTTAATAAAGTCACAACCCTTTGTTGCCATGGAACCCAATCAGACACGAAGCCTGTTACTATGACTTCCCTGCAGATACAAAAAAAGACCCAGTGACCAAAAGACCAGCTCCTTCTTTCAAAAAAGAAAAAAAAATTACAAGGCAAAGAGGCTCCAAAAAAGCCTCAACACTTTTGTATCTACTGAAGTTTAATTTTTATGCAGGCTAACCTGAACTCTTCAGCCAAAGCTAGCTCATGTTGTATAAAAATTTTTCAGCTGGAACCTTCCAAAGAAAATGACTTTATAAATAAATACCTGGCAAAGAAGTTAAAAATGTTCTTGGGATATCTTACTTATTTTCTTCTTTTAGGCAAACTTTCTGAAATTTGAGTAGCTGTTTAGCAAATGTGTCAATCAGCGGCTGCCAAATTGCAATATTCATTTCCATCAATACTTAATGTTGACAAGAGTTCATTCTTTCTCTGAAAAGATATTCTAAACAATACAATCAATCCTGTGTTCTGGACCTGGACTAAATCTGCAGAAAAAAAAAAAATCTGAGACTAAGCAGAGTGAACTGAGCAGGTTACTTAAGGAAAGAGAATTAACATTTGTTGAGTGCCTACCATGAGCTGGGCATATTTAAGTCATCACGTGAGAACCCTGCAACTGAGGCAATGCCACCTCTGTTCTGCAGATGAGGGACCAAGGCTCAGAGAGCTTAAGTACTTAAGCAGCTTGTTCAAGCTACCAGACTAGAATGCTGCTTGGCTCCCAAAGCTCGAGCTATTCCTTCATTCAACCAACACTTATTTCTGGTCTCACAGGTGCTTTACATTTTGTTAGGGTTCTTGTTCTTTAGGAGCAAATTCACAGCCTATAAACCTTGGTTGTAAAGAGGGCATGGTGTCCATCCTTACTGGCACAGAGGCCAGTTCCAACTACTCCCATTTACAACAACTACCACATCCATACAACAGCAGCTACCCCTTGTGGGAATCATGAATAAATTTCCTGGTTACTGTCTAAGAAAACACAGGGCTAGGTACCCATTACACCTTTCCAGAGGTTGGCCACTGCCCAGGGCCTTTCAACCCTGGACCTCATGGTGGGGAGGATCAGGAAGCTCTGGGTGGCCTTTTCATGTGCAATATCATCTGCAAAGTCAAAGGCAAGCCATGCAAACCCACAAGAGTTTCTCCAACCTGGTTTTGGACCACCAGCTTCAAGAAATGACTAGTAAAAAGGAATGTGGCAAAGCATGAAAGTTATTGTAATTTAGAAGTTATATTATTAATTACACCAGCTTCTCAGCTAAAGAAAATTTACCTATTTCATGTAAAAAGATTACAACAAATGATTTCATTAAAAGAAATTTTAAAAATCATCCAAAACTGTAGTACAATACCACTTTATACTCACTAGGATGACTATAATTAAAAGACAGATAATAACAAGTGCTGGTGAGGATGTGGAGAAATCAAACCCTCATACACTGGTAGTGGGAATATAAACTGGTGTAACCACTTTGGAAAACACTCTGGCAGTTCCTCCAAAGATTAAACATAGAATTACCGTATGACCTGGCAACACTACTTCTAGGTACGTACCCAAGAGAAATAAAAACATACACCCACACAAAAACTTATACAGAAGTGTTCAAAAGTGCTCACAGCAACATTATTCTTCATAGCCAAAAAGTGAAAACAACCTAAATGCCCACCAAATGTCATATATCCATACAATAAAATATTATTAGCCATGGCTGGGCACTGTGGCTCATGCCTATAATCCCAGCACTTTTGGAGGCGGGCAGATTGCCTGAGCTCAGGAATTTGAGACCACCCTGAGCAACATGGTGAAAACCACCTCCACTAAAATACAGAAAAAAAATTAGCCAGGCGTGGTGGCACACGTCTGTAGTCCCAGCTACTCAGGAGGCTGAGGCATGAGAATTGCTTGAGTCTGGGAGGCAGAAGTTGCAGTGGGCTGAGATCACACCACTGTACTCCAGCTTGGGCTACAGAGTGAGATTCTGTCTCAAAAAAAAAGAAAGAAAAAGAATATTGTTCAGCCATAAAAAGAAGTACTGATTCATGCAACAACATGTGTGAACCTTTTAACAGAGGGGAAATGAAGAGTGACTGCTACTGGGTATCTTTCTGGGCTGATGAAAATGTTCAAAAATTGTGGTGATGACTGCACAACTTTGTGACTACACTAAAAAATCATTAAATTGTACATGTTAAATGTTAAATTGTATGATATGTACATCATCTCAATAGGCTTTAAAAAAACAAAACAAAACAAAAAAAAACTCCAATACAATGTTTTGGTGTTTCGTTGTCCTAGTAAACAACAGACAGCCTAACTGACAGGACCATCTAACCTTCAACCAGGCACTTTGTCTCTCAGGGTCTTCACGCCTTGGTTAGAAAACCAGGCTCAGGCATGAACCAAATGCTGTTTTCCCTCTTGTGCAAAGGAATCTGACTTTATATCTGGGTGAAAACCTCTCAGGTGAAGTATAAACTGGACAGTCAGACCTCCTCTGCCTGCCAGGCCAGGACCCAACCCGTTCCTTCCAACCAAGTCACTGTTAGTTCCCCAGTCTGGTTCCTCCCTCTCAGCCCAGCCTCCGTGCCCCAACCAATTTCTGAACACCTGCCATGTGTGCATGGAACAAAGCTAGACCGGTTTCATTATCTTTCATTCTCAAAACAATCCACAGGGGAGGCAGACATCATTCTCCACTCTACAGGTGCAGAATCAGGCTCGGAAAAGTTAAGCAAGGTAACCGCGACTGCAAAGTGGCAGAGACAGGATTTGAACTCAGATCTGAAGTCTGTGCTGCTCTCCTATTCTGACATCTGTGTTTTTCAAACTGAGTCCATAGACATATTCCTAGGGCTTCATAAGTTTACTACAAATAATTTAAAATGCTGCATTTATTGAGATGCTAAAGAATATGAATATAACTGCATTCATTGGACCATAGAGATAATCATCTGCTAACCACGTATCATCCTGGGGCTTCAGGACCTCTTCTATTTCTACTTTTGTTGGGGCCAGGGATGAGCGCTGCTTTAGTTTTGGGTAAGGAAACACCTTTGTGGACTGTGTCAGTTTCCTAGTGTTGCTGTAACAAAATATCACAACCTGCATGGTGTAAAACAATAGAAATGTATTGTCTGACAATTCTGGCAGCCAGAAGGCTGAGATCAAGGTGTTGGCAAAGCCAAGCCCCCTCTGAGGACGCTGGAGAAGTAACTGTCCCATGCCCATCTCAACTTCGGGTAGCCTTGGGCACTGCTTGGCTTGTCAGGCCTGGCACCAATCATCCTGACAACCCTATCTTCACATCATTTGCCTCTGCGAATGTGTCTCTGGTGTCCTTACAGAAGGAGGAAGACGAAATCTTCTTGGATTAGGGTCCACCTCACTAGGCTCATTTCCACTTGAGGTTAAATTTTCCAGAGGTTTGATTACTTCTGTAAAGACTGTATTTCCAAATATGTTCACATTGTGAGGTACTGGGGGTTAGGACTTCCCAAAGGGGAGCCCGTGCTGCGGAAGGTACAGGGTCCGCCAGCTCTAAACTCATCCTCATGCCAAGTCCCTTACAGTTAGACGTGCGGTGGGTGAATGGGTATGACAAATAATCCTAATGAGAAAGCCGTAAGTGCCTGACTTTTGTAAAATTATAGGGTACCTAAAGGGTGACTTTCTGTTCTGAAATTCTAGGAAGGGACTAAAATCACTGCAAGATTGCTTCCAAAAAGCAAATAAAATCTCACTGCGAGATGGTACTATAATTTCTTGAGTTTGCGTCATTCTGTTTTCTGTAGTTAGAAAAAAGGTGATGGATTTGGGTTACAAAGGCAGTGTTCCACTATAAAAACCTGCTGGTTGCCATGACAATGAACATCCCTGTTCCTCCCTCTTCTGCAGCATCCTTCTTCCATCTGAGTCAAATCAAAGAACATAGCTACGACGCCCATGATTTAGTATTTCCTTGGCACAAGGATATAAATATATACACACATATACAACATACATATCAAAGGCTAATCGGAGGTGACTCAAAACCTTGAAAATTGAGGCCATCTGTCCTCTCCCAATAATGTCCTACAAACCACAAGGGATATCCCTGCAGGAGGATGCAAGGAGGAGGGGAGGGTGGGCCAGGAAGGCTTAAGAGCCAACATCCAGTCCTCCTGTCTAGAGTCCCTCAGGGTGGACTCTTGGGGAGTTCTTCCCGGAGGGGCCTGTGAGAAGCCAGGGCCCTGCGGAGAACAGTCCTTGCCACTCTGTACGGTCATTACCTGTCTGCAGGTCTGTCCTCCCCAGCCTGAGCTCCTCAAGGACAGTGCCCACATCTGACTGATCTCAGGGCTTCACACAGTAGTACTGGGCACACCGTGAAGCACCCAAGGTCAACGCAGGGTGCTCTGGGGTCAAGCAGCCTCCCCTTATATTTTCTACTGAGACCTCAAGATTGGGCCTAGCCTGCTTCTCATCAGCCCTGCCTGAGAAGAAACCCAGGGAGAATTCTAGATGAAAGCCCTGAGGTGCGAGCTCGGGACACCTACAGCACAGTTCTGCCATTAGCTTCTGTCCCTGCAGTCACAAGTCTTGACCACCAACCCTTCCCCAGACCTGGAGCAAAATCAAGTGTAGCTTAGAAAATGACAGCATGGATGGGATTTATCTTCTTCTCAGGACAAAAACTGACCATTCGAATTTAGAATAAAGTTCAAAGGGAGGCCACACTATTTGACTGTCATTAACACTCTCATTAAAGTTATTTTAAATAAAATTACATATACCTATTTAACATTTAATTGCAAAACATGCTTGTTTTACAAAAGATATGAAGATACAGGCCAGGCACAGTGGCTCATGCCTGTAATCCCAGCACTTTGGGAGGCTGAGGCGGGCAGATCACTTGAGGTCAGGAGTCCAAGACCAGCCTGGCCAACATGGCAAAGCCCCGTCTCTACAAAAAATACAAAAATTATCTGGGCATGGTGGCACGTGCCTGTAGTCCCAGCTACCCGGGAGGCTGAGGCAGGAGAACTGCTGGAACCCAGGCAGTGGAGGTTGCAGTGAGGCAAGATCACGTCACTGCACTCCAGCCTGGGTGACAGAGCAAGACTGTTTAAAAAAAAAAAAAAAAGATATGAAGATACAGAAAAGCCAGAAGAGGAAAATAACCCCCCACCATCCTACCACCTGGAGGTAGCTCGTGGCTACGTTTGGGTTTTTATGTGGTCATTCTTGCAGATGTCTGGGCAGTTCTGTCTACTGGTTCGGGGTACAGGTAGAGCTACCTGGGTTCAGGTTCCAGCCTTTTCACTTAGTGGAATGATCCCAGACAAGTCCCTTAACCCCTGTTTGAGCCTCAGTTCTTCTTCCCTAATAGGAGGATAGCTGTATCACTTTCTTGGTACTGCATGAGAGCTGTTTTAACCTAGGTGAAGCCTTCGTCACAGTGCTAGCAGTGGCACTTTCTAAACAAAAACTGTGTTTTTTGCGTATATCTGGTAAACGTTTCGTTGTTCTTTTGTTTTGTTTTTGATGCAGAGTCTTGCTCTGTCACCCAGGCTGGAGTGCACCAGACTGGCTCACTGCAACCTCTGTCTCCCGGGTTCAAGTGATTCTCCTGCCTCAGCCTCCTGAGTAGCTGGGATTATAGGTGCCTGCCACCACGCCCAGCTAATTTTTGTATTTGTAGAGACAGGGTTTCACCATATGGGCCAGGCTGGTCTCGAACTCCTGACCTCAAGTGATCTGCCTGCCTTGGCCTCCCAAAGTGCTAGGATTACATGGGTGAGCCACTGTGCCCAGCGTAGATGTTTTCAATTAACATAAAAGCATAACCACTTGACATATCAATACATGTATTTTTATAACATTGATGGTTTTACTTCTGAAACAAGAGCTCACTTCAGACCAGTTCTTCCTCATCTTTTTAAAGAGTTGTCTGCCATAACTGAGAATCATTCCAAAGAAAGCTATGGAACCTCTCCCTAGAAATATCCACATATACATAAACATACATCAAATCCACAAAGCCTAGGGGATAGGGGCTGGCTTGTGTACTCCTAAAAATTCATATTGAAATCCTAACCCCCTGTACCTTACAGTGTAACTGTATTTCAAGATAAGGACTTTACAGAAGTAATCAGGCTCAAATGAAATCATTACAGTGGCCCCTAATACCATTTGACTGGTTCCTTATGAGAAGAGAAAATCTGGACACAGACATGTAGAGGGAAAATGATGTGAAGATAGGAGAAAGACAGCCACCCATAAGCCCAGGAGGGAGACTTGGAACAGCTCTTTCTCTTCTGGTTCTCAGAAGAAACCAACTCTGCCAACACCTTGATCTCAGACTTCCAGCCTCCAGACGGTATGAAAATAAATGTCTTGTTCAAGCCACCCAGTCTGGGATACCTGCTTCAAGCGGCCCTAGCAAATGAGCACACTGGGCTAAGACAACACTGGTCCTAATCTCATGTAGTATACACAGTAATGTTTAATGTATAACCTTTTATATCCTGAAGTAACAAAACAACATTTAAAAAGTAACAGGATTACAAACGAACCTACTTTTCTAACTATGGAAATTGACATTCCATTCTTCCAGTAATGCCGCTACATAATGTCGCAGTAGTAACATGAGAAAAACAGGTAAGTTCAGAAAAACAGATGAGATGTGAGATTTCAGCCTTCTTCAATTCTGTTCATAGATGCATTACTCTTAAAAGTATATTGACACTACTCATCAATAAAAAGAAATGAACTCCTGTTATATGCAACAACATGAAATTGCAAAAGCATTATGCTAAATGAAAGAAGCCACACTTAAAAAGGCTGCATATTGTATGATTCCATTTATACTGCATTATGAAAAAGCAAAATTGTAAGGACAGAAATGAGATCAGTGACTGCCAGGTGCTAGGCTGAGAAAGGGCTGACTACAAAGAGGCAAAAGAGAACTTTCAGGGGTGACAGAAATATTTTCCATCTTAATTGAATAGGGTTTATAAGACTGTATGTGTTCTTCATAATTCATAGGACTGTGCACTTAAAGCAGGAAATTTTACTGTATGTAAACTGTATCTCAATAAATTTGACATATTTGCTTTATTAAGCATTAACAAGAATAGAGATGTAAAATTCCTGACTAGGGACAAAAACTGCCTAATAGCAAATTCAGAATAACTTTATATTTGCTTTCAGGCAAAATTAAAATACACAAACTATACACAAACACTATTCAACACCCACACAGGCAATCCACCAGCATTATAAAAATTTTCTATTATAGATATTAAAATGTGGCCTTAAAAAAATCACTACTGTAAGTTATTACAGTAGTGATTATAGTACTCGAGAAAGTTCTTTAAGAATGGATGGGATTGAACTCGAGTTGGAAGAGGCGAGTCCGGTCTCAAAATGGAGGTAAAACCGCCGCCCGGTCGCCCCCAGCCCGACTCCGGCCATCACCATCGCCGCCGGGGGGAGGAGGGCCATGATCCAAAGGAACCAGAGCAGTTGAGAAAACTGTTTATTGGTGGTCTGAGTTTTGAAACTACAGATGATAGTTTAAGAGAACATTTTGAGAAATGGGGCACACTTACAGATTGTGTGGTAATGAGAGATCCCCAAACCAAACGTTCCAGGGGCTTTGGTTTTGTGACTTACTCTTGTGTTGAAGAGGTGGATGCAGCTATGTGTGCTCAACCACACAAGGTTGATAGGCGTGTAGTGGAACCAAAGAGAGCTGTTTCTAGAGAGGATTCTGTAAAGCCTGGTGCCCATCTAACAGTGAAGAAAATTTTTGTTGGTGGTATTAAAGAAGATACAGAAGAGTATAATTTGAGAGACTACTTTGAAAAGTATGGCAAGATTGAAACCATAGAAGTTATGGAAGACAGGCAGAGTGGAAAAAAGAGGATTTGCTTTTATAACTTTCGATGATCATGATACAGTTGATAAAATTGTTGTTCGGAAACACCATACTATTAATGGGCATAATTGTGAAGTGAAAAAGGCCCTTTCTAAACAAGAGATGCAGTCTTCTGGATCACAGAGAGGTCATGGAGGTGGATCTGGCAATTTTATGGGTCGTGGAGGAAACTTTGGAGGTGGTGGAGGTAATTTCGGCCGTGGTGGAAACTTTGGTGGAAGAGGAGGTTATGGTGGTGGAGGTGGTGGTGGCAACTATGGCGGGGGTCCTGGTTATAGTAGCAGATGGGGCCATGGTGGTGGTGGACCAGGAGGATATGGAAACCAAGGTGGTGGATATGGTGGCAGTGGTGGAGGATATGATGGTTACAATGAAGGAGGAAATTTTGGCGGTGGTAACTATAGTGGTGGTGGGAACTATAATGATTTTGGAAATTGTAGTGGACAACAGCAATCAAATTATGGACCCATGAAAGGGGGCAGTTTTGGTGGAAGAAGCTTGGGCAGTCCCTATGGTGGTGGTTATGGATCTGGTGGTGGAAGTGGTGGATATGGTAGCAGAAGGTTCTAAAGGCAGCAGAAAAGGGCTACAGTTCTTAGCAGGAGAGAAAGCGAGGAGTTGTCAGGAAAGCTGCAGGTGACTTTGAGACAGTCGTCCCAAATGCATTAGAGGAACTGTAAAAATCTGCCACAGAAGGAGCGATGATCCATAGTCAGAAAAGTTACTGCAGCTTAAACAGGAAACCCTTCTTGTTCAGGACTGTCATAGCCACAGTTTGCAAAAACTGCAGCTATTAATGCAATGTAGTGTCAATTAGATGTACATTCCGGAGGTCTTTTATCTGTTGTAGTTTTGTCTTTTTTCTTTTTCTTGTCATTACCTCAGGTATATTGCCCTGTAAATTGTGGTAGTGGTACCAGGAATAAAAAATTAAGGAATTTTTAACTTTAAAAAAAAAAAAAAAGAATGGATGGCAAAGTTGAAGACATTCTTTTTCCTTTGCCCCAGAAATGTCACTTCCTGGTATCTCCCCTTAAGAAACTCTCTCACAAGTATAGAGACTGTCCCAGAATCAACCTACCTGTTCACCATTAGAAGAATGGCTGTAAACACACTCTAGTTTAATTCATAGACCAAAATAACATACAGTAGTAAAATATGAAAATGAAATAGGATAAACTATAAAAATACCACATTAAAAAACTGTAATTACAAGGCCATGAGCGGTGGCTCATGCCTGTAATCCTAGCACTTTGGGAAGCCCAGGCAGGTGGATCACTTGAGGTCAGGTGTTCAAGACCAGCCTGGCCAACATGGTAAAACCCCATCTCTACTAAAAATACAAAATTTGCTGGGTGTGGTGGCACACACCTGTAATCCCAGTTACTTGGGAGGCTGAGGCAGAAGAATCACTTGAACCTGAAATGTGGAGGATGCGGTGAGCCAAGATCGTGCCATGCACTGCAGCCTGGGTGACAGAGGAAGACTCTGTCTCAAAAAAATGAAAGAAATGAAAGAAAGGAGGGAAAAATTGTAATTACAAGAGATGCTGTTTATGTAGAATTGTAACCCAAGAATATATATATTTAATTAAATACATCTTATACAATAAATTGTTTATGGATCATCCAATGTGTGAAAACACGCGAAGGAATAACTTCAGGTTATGGAGGCCTCTGAGGAAATGGGAAGAGCGAAGGCATCCAGACAGCTGTTTATGGGACCATTTATTTAATTTAATTTTTTGAGACGGAGTATCGCTCTTGTTGCCCAGGCTGGAGTGCAATGGTGCAATCTTGCCTCACTGCAACCTCCGCCTCCCGGGTTTAAGCAATTCTTCTGCCTCAGCCTCCCGAGAAGCTGGGATTACAGGCACCCACCACCACGCCCAGCTAATTTTTTTGGTATTTTTAGGAGAAACCGGGTTTCTCTATGTTGGTCAGGCTGGTTTTGAACTCCCGACCTCAGGTGATCTGCCCGCCTTGGCCTCCCAAAGTGCTGAGATTACAGGCGTGAGCCACGGCACCCAGCCAGGACCATTTATTCTTAAAAACAAGTGACAGAAATTTGATGCAAACATGGCAAAATGCCAACATCTATTAAATCTAGGAGGTAGATATATGTGTATTATATTTTTAAATTTTTTCCCATGTTTGATGCACTTACTAATTGAATTTGCTTACTATTTAATCCCAGCACCATGTGGTTAATGATTATGGTTTTCCCCAGGCACCAAACATTTGCCCCTCTTTGTGAAACGGTTGCTGTTTCTGATGGGCCATTTCATTATCTTATAATTTTGGAATGTGATGTCACTGCATTTACTTACACATTAACTTCAACCTTAAATTAAATTCACAACCACAGCAATGATAAACTTAGGAAAATTAAAATCCACTGAGAAGTTAATAAGCTTGCTGCCCTATAAAAATACCCAGGCTTATGTTAGGCTGTTGTGTAAATAAACTAAGAAGCAATTATTTTAAAAATTTACTAACAAAGTAATTGTGATTTCTAAAATATCCAAAGTATCAGGAAAAATTAACATAATCTTTATATTCAGATTTGGTGATTTGGTATACTTTTTCAACAGTATATGTATTATTCTTATTTATCTGTCTGTTACCATTCTAATTACCCCAAACATGCAACAAATTATTTTTAAAATGAAGGTTGGGATGGATCGACATTTAATTTAAAGAAAGCCACAAGAATGCAAGACTATTTCATCCATTTCCCATTTGGCCAAAAAAAAACCCAAAAGTTAAAAAAAAAAAAAAAAAAAAGTTTGTTGGAATGGTAAGCTCACTTTGCAAAACTGCCTTTAAACAGCAACAAGTCTCAAGGCCTCTTATTTCAAGTCTCTCTTTAAAAATAAGAGCTTCATTTGAGCCCTGAGTACTTCAAAAACCTACTTGCTATTAGATCATTTTACACAGCCAGAGTGCAAGTCAAATTTCTCATTAAATTTCTTTTTTTTTTTTTTTTTTTTTTTTTTTTGAGATGGAGTCTCGCTCTGCCACCCAGGCTGGAGTGCAGTGGTGCGATCTCGGCTCAATTCAAGCAATTCTCCTGCCTCACTCTCTGAGTAGCTGGGATTACAGACATGCACCACCACGCCCGGGCTAATTTTTGTATTTTTAGTAGAGATGGGGTTTCATCATGTTGATAAGGCTGGTCTCAAACTCCTGACCTCAGGTGATCCTCCCGCCTCGGCCCCCCAAGATTACAGGCATGAGCCACCGTGCCTGGCCTCAACAGTTAAATTTAATATGCTCCCACCCACCCAAACAATAAAGCATTTCTAGGTGGTAGAAACAGATGCTGATTATGTGTAAATAAGTGTCCCCACTGCTCCCCAGGTAGGGCATAAACAAGCCACCTAAATGAAAGGACTCACTTTAATTTTGGTGCCCACATACTTAACAGACGCCAATTCTGTGAATACCTCTAAATTGCCTAACACATGAGGTAAGCTTTGGCTGGCTTTATGCAACAAACATTACTTGATAATTTGCTTAAGTCAGGAGGCTTTTACAAGCATGGTGCCTTTCCCAAATGAAAGCACACGTAATAAGCATATGCATGCCACCCTTAATAGGCTCTTGAATTAGGTTATAAAATATTAAGTGTTAGTTTCTGGGCACAGCCAAGTTTTAACCTCTTTCTATGTCAGATGCACAGATAACAAGGCAGGTGGACTGTTCAATAATTAACACAAGTGCATGTAACATCCCCTAAGCATCTAGTGATATTTAGGAAGGCACAGGGATAACACACAAATAAGAAAAATTAAGCCAAATAAGGAAACAGATCATTACCTACAAATCTGAAATGTTGTTATATTCGCTATCCTAATGTAAGTGACAAATCAACTTAAATTTTCCACTACAAATCCCAGCACAAGGTTGTTAAATATGTTTATTAAATAGGGTGAATGTGCAGGCTTGAAAACGGTCTGGGGCTGACGACGCAGTAGTCCTGTGCCCTGCAGAACAAAGTTCGGCTGCGTTTCTGCTCTTTCATCTCCCTAACTGGGATGGTGCATCACAAATTACTTAAGGGTCAACAGTGGTTTGGGAAGCAACAATACACATTCTTTGTACTGTAACAGTTTTTTGGAAACTGTAGAAGCGCAGGATTTTATGACATTAAGTTGAACTTGATGAGAGGTAACAGTTCAAAAGGGAACTGGAAATAAAACTTTAAAACGCACACACACACACACTCACACGCACACAATGTTCAGTATCTTTTCCTCTCTGTCTTTTGGTCTTTCCTTACTGTAAATAATACTGGAGTTCTGTCCTTTTTTTTTTTTTGAGATGGAGTCTGGCTCTGTTGCCAAGACTGGAGTGCAGTGGGACAAGCTCAGCTCACTGCAACCCCCACCTCCCAGGTTCAAGTGATTCTCCTGCCTCAGCCTCCCCGGTAGCTGGGATTACAAGTGTGCACCACCATGCCTAGCTAATTTTTTGTATTTTTAGTAGAGACAGGGTTTCATCATGTTGGTCAGGTTGGTCTCAAACTCCTGACCTCAAGAGATCCACCCGCCTCAGCCTCCCAAAATGTTGGGATTACAGGCGAGAGCCACTGCACCTGGCCTCAAAATGTTCTTTTCAAATCCCTGGAGGAGAGGTGGGAGGGAAGAGGAGGATGGCTATCAATCCGGATAAGTGTGGCAAAATTACAGCCTTCTGCGTTCAACAGATTTGAAACCCACGAAAAAAGTAGACATTTATAAAAACAAAACTTGATACTTATGGACAACAGTGTATTTTTAAAGACAGGTAACAAAGCAAAAAATTGCCCTGGGATAACTGTATAGACATCTGAAAAGGAACTGAATAATTCTAACTCATTCAAAGAAACAAATATGCAAAAATAAAAATCATAAAGTATAGTGGGAGAAAATGGGCATGTGGGCTTTTTGAAAATCTCAGAGTACAAAGGTCTTTCTAAGAATGATACAAATCTATAAACCAGAAAAAATTTACACCTCTTCATGGGAAACTACGGTTAGTATTTATTCAGTGCGTGCTATATACTAGCTCTATGCTCAGCACACACACAACATATAATTCAGTGTGACAGGAAGAATTCTAGTATGACTCCCAAGATGGTACCCTCCCACAAGCAGGACTTGTGAACATGATGGAATTTCACTCCTATGGCTATATTATGTTATATGGAAAAATTAAGGAATTTTGTAGACATAATTAAGGCCCCTAATCAGTTGATTTTCATTAATCAAAAGGGAGAGTGCCTAGGTGAGCTTAAACTAATCAGGTGAACTTAGAAGAGGATCTACAGGTGGAAGACAAAATGCAATAAAGATGCTGTCCCACTGGCCCTGAAGAGACAAACTGCCATGCTGTGGAACAAGCCGTGCATCAGAGAGCAGTGAACAGCCTCAGGGGCTGAGGGACTCGGGTCTACAGTTGCAAGAAACGTAATCCTGTAAGTATCCGGTGAGCTTGGGAAAGGATCCCAAGCTTAAGATGAGACTGCAGTCCTGGCTGACACCTTATTTCAGGCTGATGACACTCCTGGCAGAGGATGCACTTAAGCTGCACCTGGACACTGGGCCTATGGAAACTGAGATAATCAAATGGGTGTTGTGTTTGGAAGTTGCTCAGTTTATGGTACTTTGTTACACAACAGTAAAAAAGAAAAACATGGAGTCAGGCATGACAAACTGGGAAAAATGTACACGCAAAGCAATTTATTTAATTAGTATAAAACCAATACAAATCTATGTAAAAGACCAATAGCCAATAAATAAATGGCAAGAACATTATATAAACAGCTCAGAAACACAGACAAATGTCTTTACATCTGTGAAAACATGATCTACTGTACTACAGCTACATAAGGTACAATCATTGGGAGAAGCTGGGTGAGGGGTACAAGGGACATCTCTGTACTATGTTCTGCAAATTTCTGTAGATCTGGAATTATTTGAAAATCAGTATTTTAGGCCAGGCGCGGTGGCTCACACCTCTAATCCTGGCACTTCGGGAGGCCAAAGGGGGTGGATCATGAGGTCAAGAGATTGAGATCATCCTGGCCAACATGGTGAAATCCCATTTCTACTAAAAATATTTTTTTTTAAAATTAGCTGGGCATGGTGGCACATGCCTGTAGTCTCAGCTACTCGGGAGGCTGAGGCAGGAGGATCTCTTGAGCCTGGGAGGCAGAGGTTGCAGTGACGCTGCACTCCAGCCTGGTGATAGAGCAAATCTCTGTCAATCAATGAATCAATCAATCAATCAATATTTTTCAAATATGACAAACATCATTCATACCAGGAACGACATACATTGAAATGAGCTAGGAGTTTTCGCCTATCACATTGGCAAGGATCAAAAAACTTGAAAACATGCTGTGTCCAAAGCGATGTGGGTAAAGGCATGTTCACACATTAATGATAGTTACAATAACTTTATCAGTTTTGTTCAGCGCTGCATCCTAGCTCCCAGCATTCAATACAGAGTAGGTGCAGTGTTCACTTGGCAATATCATAATTTAAAAATGCACATGCCCTTTGACAGAGCAATTCTATGCTTATGAATTTAGAATTTAGCCTGCTAACATATTCCTCACATGTGCAAAAATAAGTAATGACCAAAGACTGGAAGCAATATACATGCCCTTTAATAAGGAAATGGTTAAATAAATGATGGTACAGCCATACATGGGGATCCTGTGCAGCAATTAAAACAAGGCAAATTAACCTGAATTGATATGGATCAAAAGTAGAATATGCTTTCCAGCTTCTCAAGTCCCACAGTACAATTTCACAACATACACACATTTACTCATTCAGTCGATATTTACAAAGCCCCAACTATGTCCATGGCTAGACAAAAAGAATACAACTATCTTCATGAGAGAGGATGGGGCAGGTACCCACAGGCACAGAGGAAGGAAGGGGAGTCTTTAAAGAAAAGAGACCAGAGCTCAAGGGCCAAGAGTGGGTGACAGGCAAAGGTCAGATGAGAGACTGGGTATCTAAGAAGCTAGGCTTCAGTCCTGTTGAAGAATTGAAAGCAAAACATTGACAGGACACTATGCAAAATACATATTTAATGTAAAAATAAAAGAGTGATCCAACTAGAGAAGGTCATAGTCTGGGGACCATCTCTGATGTCACTGGTGGTGTCTTAAAGCATCTCAACTTGAGCACTTGAGCTGAGTCACATGGGGCATGCGCTTTCCCCCATGCCTGAAGATGTGCTTGTATTAAAAACACGAGGATAGCATGAGGTCCTCTTGTACCATGCCCTCTTATGGGGTGGACTCAAAGAAGATACTTGCCACCTCTTCCTCCTCTGGAGAAATATTTATAAGCACCCCTCTCAAGCATCTTCACATGCATCCCTCGACCATATCCCTTCACCCATTCTGCACTCCGCATTTAGGATGGATGGAAGCAGCACACTCTTCATCACATTTCTTCCATCTTCCTTCTTGTCTTCCACGCTTTCTAACGGGGCTTTCAGGCATATTGCCTGATGCCAATACACAGAGCCTGAACAGCTCTTACTGAATGGGCTTCATATTGTCAGATAAATTAAATCTACGCCAACCAGTGATTCAGCTGCAAATAGAGGCCACCTGTTCCAATTAGTGAGCTTAAAATAGTACACTGCTGACTATCTGAAGCCAAGTTCAGGCTTTCTGGATGATCACAACATCTTGACAAAGACAGAGAAAAGGGACTTTTGGCCCCAACACAGAGTTGGACACAGTGGAGTAAATATATTTAGGTGCTGAAGCACAGCTTTCACTAAAGGCATTCTTTATTTTTGGACAAGTGCTTATATTAAAATTTCTGTGCAAGGCTGCAGCTCAAGGCACCATTCAATTTCCTTCCATTACAACAAGCCTACATACACATCTTAATTAGGTTCAACTTTACTTCAGAAAACCGCAGAGCTCAAATTTCTTCTCCACCCACAATCTGTCCTTGCCTGAAATTCCCAAAGAAGTCATACTTTCTGGACATTCCACTCTTCGGCCTACGGTCTTCCATTACCTCAGTTTCTCCCAGGTAGTCAGAAGACTAAAGAGGAAATAATACAGAGAGAAGCAAGCTCAGCTCATTTCCAAGCTCCTTCAAGTATTTCCACCTAGATGAGACTGCCTTTAACTTACCAAAGTGGGCTTCTGTACATCCCAGTAACAATTGTTTACAGTGAACTAAATCAGTTGATGAGGCCAGATGCAATGGCTCACTCCTATAATCCCAGCAGTTTGGGAGGCTGAGGTGGGCAGATCACCTGAGGCCAGGAGTTCAAGACCAGCTTGGCCAACATGGCAAAATCCCATTTCTACTAAAAATACAAAAAATTAGCCGGGCATGGTGGTAGGCAACTGTAATCCCAGCTACTGGGGAGGCTGAGGCAGGAGAATCGCTTGAACCCGGGAGGTGGAGGCTGCAGTGAGCCAAAATCACACCACTGCACTCTGGCCTGTGTGACAGAGAGAGACTCCATCTCATAAATAAATAAGTAAACTGATGAATACCTCATTTGCTATACAAAGGATTTAAGATAGATTACAGGAAACACATATAGGTAAACATACACACACACACACATAGGAAACACATATAGGTACACGTACGTACACACACACACACACACACACACACTCTCTCTCTCTCTCTCTCTCTCTCTCTCTCTCTTTGAAACCAGGCTAGAAAAAACATAAATTAGAAAAGGAAGCCAAAATCAAGAGGTAAGAAAAGACAAGAAAAAGAAGCAGGCTATAAAAATCTCACTCGGTTCTGCTGAAGTTTGGATCTGGATCCCCGTTGGTCAAAATAAAAAAGGAAAACACTCACTAACTCAAAATTTTCACAACCCGTGAGTGGGAAAGACGTTTCTAAGCATCTTCTAGGCCATGGGTCTAAAGATAAATATTTCATGAAGGAACGAAGGGAGATGACACATTAAGACCAGCATTTTCCTAGATGATTCTGAATTATTTTAGGCGGCATAAGACAAAAGCATTAAATAACACAGAATCACAGTGAGAGAGTTATTTCCTTTTCAGTCTTCAATCTAATTCAGTTGATTCAGTCCAGGAAAAGTCTCTGGTGCTAAAAACTTTCTAACGTTGCTCCAACACTTGCCAATCTACTTTTGTTGAGACAGGGTCTCACTGTCACCTAGGTTGGAGTGCACTGGTGCAATCAAGGCTCACTGCAGCCTCGACCTCCCAGGGCTCAAGTGATCCTCCCACCTCAGCCTCCTGGTAGCTGAGACCACAAGTATGCGTCACCATGTCCAGCTAATGTTTGTATTTTTTTGTAGAGATGGGGTTTGGCCACGTTGCTCAGGCTCCCGGGCTTAAGCAATCCACCTACTTGGCCTCCCACAGTGCTGGGAATACAGGTGTGAGCCACCACACCCAGTGCTAATCTACTTCTTAATTTGGTGCTGGGAGGCCTCAAACTTAGAAAATAAGCAGCAGGAATAGTGACACTGATACTCTGAAAATAAATTTAAGTTTTAAGGAGTGAACTGACTTAGAAACATCAAGCAAGTAGCAGTGCAGGTGGTACAAGGCTGTGTGTCATAGATGTGGGCATGACTGCAGTTTGGGAAACTGTGGTAGGCCAGGAATGACTCAAAGTTAGAACAACAAATGCGGTAATGGGTTTCCCACCACCGCTCCTAATGGCCGCTCACACAGCTGCTAAGTGAAAGAGCTGACATTCAAGTTTCACCCCAGAGTCCATTTCCTGATGCTTCACTCTGTTGCTCAGATCTAGAGGTAAGCTAAAAGAGCGCTGTCGGAGGCAACAAGGAAAAGGTGATCAACATTTAAGAAGTAAACCACTGGGGCCGAGCGCAGTGGCTCCCTCCTGTAAGCCACTAGCACTTGAGAGAATGAGGCAGGTAGATCACGAGGTCAGGAGTTCAAGACCAGCCTGGCCAAGATGGCAAAACCTCATCTCTACTAAAAATACAAAAAATTAGGCAGGCTCCTGTAATCCCAGCTACTCGGAAGGCTGAGGTAGAGAATCACTTAAACCCGGGAGGCAGAGGTTGCAGTGAGCCGAGATTGTGCTACTGCACTCCAGTCTGGGTGACAAAGTGAGACTCCATCTCAGAAAATAAAAATAAAAAAAGTAGTAGTAAACCACTGCGGAAGGGCGCAGTGGCTCATGCCTGTAATCCCAGCACTTTGGGAGGCCAAGGCAGGCGGATCACCTGTGGTCAAGAGTTTGAGACCAGCCTGGCCAACATGGTGAAACACTGTCTCTACTAAAAATACAAAAATTAGCTGGGCATGGTGGTGTGCACTTGTAGTCTGAGCTACTCAGGAGGCTGAGGCAGGAGAACTGCTTGAACCCGGAAGGTGGAGGTTACAGTGAGCCAAGACCGCACCAGTCTGGGCAACAGAGCCAGACCCTGTCTCAAAAGGAAAAAAAAAAGTGAACTACTGGGTACCTGTGTAGGGCTGGGGATTGAGGGAGCAACTCAGGCCTCTGGTTTGCTGACTGGCTGTATGGGAAAAGTATATCAACCAGGAATAGAAGGGGGGCTGAAAGAATGAATTCGACATACAGACTTGAGGTGCCTGTGGAACAACATGTAGGTGGAAATGTCTCATAGGAGATAGTAAAAGCCACATTTTACTCCCCGGCTGGTCTCTCAAGTCGACTTGTAAGGCAGTAGTCACACGGGCTTTTTTTAGGGGAATGCTTCAATGAGGTTGCGCCAGACATGTTGTCTCTCCGTGGGCCATGGGACTCGGGTCTCATGCGGAGTCCCTCCAGTGCTCAAGCAGGTAATTGTTTCTTTGATCAAGGACTAGGTGAAGTTTTAGGCTTGGGTTTAAGGGTTGTGTTGTATTGTATGAAAATTGTATATTCTGAAAACACTTGGTGCTAGAAGAGACTCTTAAGGAGAGACTCACAGAACAGAGCGCTTCAGAGGCCAGGGTAGACTCGGGTTGAATTCGAAGTCAAATGCACATATGATGAGCTCCACAGCCTATGCATCTAGCATAGTTTTTCCCCCAAAATCCTGCCCCAACAAGTGGAAGGTCAGGACATGGATGAACTTTTCATTTTGTAAAACTTTACAATGAAAAAATGAAGACACTAAGAGGGACCACAGAAAAAAAAAATTTTAAGTAACAACAATCCAGTGCAGCTAAGTAGTTTGATACATAAATTGTCACCTCTCTTTGCCCCAGTGCCTGCCTCCCAGAAATCTGTAAATAAATTCAGAAGAATAATGGTCTAACACTAAGTCATTCGAATTTACCTTTTGTAATCTAGAAAATTCACAAAAAAATTAAATTTGTTCATTACCTACTGAAAATAATTTTAAATTCTCATTCTACCCATATAATTTAGCAATGCCTTTGGTATTTTAAAATTATTTAAAGCAATCCCTTTTTAATACAGAAGATGGTATAATGGTTAGTCCCAATCAGTCTGTATTAATTACATAATTTTACTGGTTACAGTGTGGCTGGTTTCACTTTTCTCCTTCTGAAAATGGAATGGTCTGGAGTTAATGTCTAAGTTCCCTTCCAAGTGTACCATGGTAAAACCCTGAGTCTAACTTTCCAACCCTCTGCCTTCATACTTTTAATCCAGTCAAGCCAGGGTTCACAGGAGTGCTGGTGTGGACACCACCTTGAGTCTAACTTTCCAACCCTCTGCCTTTGTACCTTGAATCTAGTCAAGCCAGGGTTCCACAGGGAGTTCTGGTGTGGACACCAGGTTATGTGTTCTTGTTGCTTTAAACTGCCCTTTGTAAATGTTTTTAGTTAGCACAGTCTCCTCCAGTGCCTTTAAGGCCTGAGGGAGACACAGGTTTACAATCGGCCATTTAAAACGTGGCTTCCTCAGGGGACCAGCACTAAATGGGATGCATTTAGGAAGCAATCCTTGAAACGATCTGGTCTCCGGAAAAAACAAAAAATGGTGGAAATCACACCACAGTCTCTGCTCAACTGCAGCTCCTGCAATGTCCAGACAGCTACGCACCACTGTTACATACTGTTGTTACTCCTCTCCCATCTGAACATTGGCTGAGCACTTAGCAGGTGCTGGCCCTCCACAGTGCTTTCTACACACATAGTACATCACTGAATTCTCACAACAGCCCTCCAACGGAAGTACTGTGCCAACCTTTGTAAAAACCTAACTTTGGTAGCATGCCACAGGGTGCACTTTAGAAAGTCAACGAAGGCAGATGACTCCAGGACTGGCACCTTTAACCACTCCAGTGCCCTCCTCTAAAGTGTGACGTTCTGCAGGGGACACGAGAAGGCATGGTTTAATATTACAAGGGACTGCACAGAAAGATCACCAGGTAAGTGACTGATTACATGGCTCAACAGAACGTGTGAACCTGCAGGCCAGTCATGAGGATCTACTGAGGAGACACATGTTTGCAGGCATGTTCTGAACTCGATAGTCACAAGGAAGAGCCACCTTCATCACGCTCTTCCACAGTTCATTCTCCAGAGACCAAATATCAGATGAAAACACGGTTCTCTTGTGATCCTACATCATGAGCTTATTCGACAACCTTTAAGACTTCAAACTACTAGCAAAATTCTCATATCCTAGGCATGAGTAAAAGTTCATAAACTATCATTCTGTATCACTTGTTTGCGTGTTTACCGGGAATATATGACTACATGCCAAAGACTGGCAACGTGTGTGTCATAAGAATTAGAGCACACAATTAGGGCAGGTGCCCAGCAGAAGCTGTACACATCCATCCCCAGGCACCTAACTAGTTTAGAAAGACTGGGCTGGGCGTGGTGGCTCATGCCTGCAATCCCAGCACTTTGGGGGGCCGAGGAGGGTGGATCACCTGAGGTCGGGAGTTCAAGACCAGCCTGACCAACATGGAGAAACCCCATCTCTACTAAAAATACAAAAAATTAGCCAGGTGTGGTGGTGCATGCCTGTAATCCCAGCTACTCGGGAGGCTGAGGCACGAGAATCACTTGAACCTGGGAGGTGGAGGCTGCGGTGAGCTGAGATCATGCCATTACACTCCAGCCTGGGCAACAAGAGCAAAACTCCATCTCAAAAAAAAAAAAGAAAAAAAGACTGGACTGCTCTCCAGTGTTCACCGTGGAGGCAGACAGGGAAGTGGTTAAGAATCAAGCTCTGGAGTTGAGACAAATACAGGTTCAAACCCTAGCTCTACCATAGTTTCCTATGAGCCACAGGATTTTAAACAAATGATTAATTTATCTGGGCCTCAGCTTCCTCATCTATAAAATGGAAAAGTGGGATATTGTGGAAGATCAAGAAGATAGTGTATTTGAAGTGCTTGATATTGCCTGGTGTGGAGTAGGCACTCAGTACACATTAACTATTATTGTGACTGCATTCATCTTTTCACTTACGTTCTTTTTGCCTCCTTAAAGAGGAATAATCCACAAATATACTATGGTTTCTTTCAGGCAGCACTCCTCCCAAGTCAATGGAAGCAGTTGGCTTATATACAAATCATATATCCTGATGTTCCTTTTCGAAGGAATGAAGAGTCCTCATTCTGATTCACAGTACAGTGATTCATGGTTCTCTTCCTTTTCTCTTGCCACCCCTCCACTGAAAACATGAAAACACAATTAAGAAACAGCAGGGCTGAAAGCTGAAGACTATTCTAAGTCTAGCTGTGGGCATTTTCCAAGTAGGACTAGGTTGATTTCTGACCTTAGCAGCAGCCCTGGAAATTCAGGCAGAGGGTCTGAAACACAAACTCATCCGGCGATCCAACTTGGTAGCAGCTGTCTTGGTGCTCTCTACAGCGGATGTGACAGGAGGGTGCGCTGGTGGTGGCTGGCAAATCGTTCTTTTCTAAAGGGAGAACTGGTGAGCCTGCAGCAAAGCGCAGCTCAAGAAACACACAACACATCACTTTGCTCATCCTAAATGTAAGAAAAACCTGGCTTGAGACACTCACCTTTATTCAGTCTCTCTAACGAGCTCTTTAGAATAAAACGAATCACTAATTTAAAATGATATCCATGTACTACTCAGCTCACCACTTCCCTGGGTCAGTGTCCTCTAGGACAGAGGTCTGTTTCTACTCCCCCTACTTCCTGCCCAGGGAGTAAGCATGTAATCATCAGCTTATTACATCACTGCCCAACCAGTTCCACTGTGACAAAGGCTACCGCAAACTCTTCTTCACTGACTTTGGTCATTACTCATCACGTAATTGTAGATGGATTTCCAAACCACAGAATACTTGAAGATATACTAGAGGTGGCACTCATGCTCGACACAAGTTTTACTTCAGATGTTAGAGATTTCTGCATGTGTTATCGTCATTTCCTCCTGTGTAAGAGAGGGGTATTGTCTGAAGTCACAAGCATACATGAGATTCACCCACCAGATACCAAGCTTCCAGAGTGACCAGACTGTTTCATTTATCATTGTATTCCTAATGCCTGAATTAGCAGCCAGCACATAGAAGCGGCTTAGTAAGTATTTTTTGAATAAATGAAGTATCTTGCTCTCAAAGTGCCAGTGTACAGCTTACGAATACATGTAAGCAATAAACATATAAAGAGTCAATGTGATGAGAAACATGATGCAAGGACGCACAAAATGCTAGCAATGCTAGAAAAGTCTATACTTCTCAAAAAATTAGCAGCCTGTCCATTTCCAAGCTCACAAACCTTTCTTTCATATAGTACAGGTTGAGTACCCCCATTCAAAATGCTTGGAACCAGAAGTGTTTCAGACTTTAGATTTTGGAATTTTGTTTTGTTTTGGAGATAGAGTCTCGCTCTGTTGCCCAGGCTGGAGTGCAATAGCACGATCTCAACTCACTGCACCCTATGACTCCAAGGTTCAAGTGATTCTCCTGCCTCAGTCTCTCTAGTAGCTGGGATTACAGGCACCTGGCACCATGCCCAGCTAATTATTTTGTATTTTTCACCATGTGGACCAGGCTGGTCTAGAACTCCTGATCTCAAGTAATCTACCCACCGTGGCCTCCCAAAGTGCTGGGATTACAGGAGTGAGCCACCGTGCCCCACCTAGGAATATTTGTATTATACTTACTGGTTGAGCATTCCAAATAGAAATATCTGAAATCAGAAATGCTCCTGTAAGCATTTCCTTTGAGCATCACGTGGCCACTCAAAAAGTTTTAGATTTTGGAGCATTTTGGATTTTGGATTTTTGGATTGAGATGCTCAGCCTGTAATCAAAGTGGCTACCATCTACTGATTTCTTATTGTGCACCTGGCATGGAATTAATCATTTTATAGATATTACTGAATTTATTCCTCAAAACACCCCTATTATGTAGAAGTGGAAACTAAGGCTTACAGGCTCCAAGACTGCACTGGTAGCAAATAGCACTGGTACAAGATCTGTATTCTGGGGACTAGCCTAATGCAAGTGGTTCTGTAGGGAAAATAATATGGTCCTTGCATGCAGGATGGAACAGAAGTTGGTGAAGGTCACAAGTGACTGAGGGGGGTGGGGGATGACTGAGAGATGGAAGAAACCAATTCCAGAGAAATGTCAGAGAAAGGTTCAATGGTATTGCTAGCATAGTTTAGAGAGATGGAGGAGGGCAGGCACTCAAGACAACTAGCAATTCTGATTAGTGGTGGCACCACCAAAATAGAAATTATTAACCTGACATATAGACAAACATAGCTTTTTCACCCAATGAGAAAACAAATCCTTTAAAAAAATTTTTAAATAGCTAATATCTGAGCGCACACACCGTTCTTTTGTGTTTTGTTTTGTTTTACAAATACTTTCTTATTTAAGACACACAATCACTCCGAAAAGAGTGGAGTATTACCCTTTTATGGATAGGAAACTGGAGGCTCAGAAAGGCTATTTAGGACCCTGCCCCAGTAGCTGCCCAGTTAAGAAGCTCGAAGAGCCAGAATACAACCCACGTAGGTCCAGAGCTCCAGCTGTTCACCACTATACCCAAGGGCTGGAGAGGGCATTTTAGAACATTTAAAATGAAAACCAACGAAAAGAAAAACTAATTCACACATAATTAATAAAAGCCAGTTACTGTATAGAAAGCAGACAGCCTGTATTCTCAAAAAGATGATAGGCTTTAACTATCTAGGGCATGAAAAAAAAGTAGGAGTCTAATTATGGATGCTCTTTCTTTTAAAGTAGAGAGAGATGTGCATTAAGTTAACAAGCACCATTTCTGAGTTTTACAAAGATGATGTTTTAAAATGTGAATGATCCTGTCTTGTCAGCTTAGCAACAGTCACAGAATTCATTAACTACATTTTCACTGAGGTGGGGTGGGGGGAATCTAGGTTAGTCCACCCGGCTGTAAAAATAGATTTCTGCAATGTTTACAAGAGTATATTGCGTCGTTATTATTCCAGTCTCAAAGGCTGAAATAAGCCCAGCAAGAGAGACCATGTATTTTCCCTGTTATCTCAACAGGTATTGATTTTGAATTTTTAAAAAATGACCATTCAGTAACTAAGAACTCAATCTCAGGGAGTCTTAGCCCATTCCTGGGCAGAAACTCCAAGAAAGATTAATCAATTCTTCACATAACCCCCCGTTCTCATTAGCATTTTTAGGAAAGCTAATTTACCAAATGAGTTCATAAAAGGGTTCTTTTTAAATCCTATACTAGTTTCATCCCAAGGAAATGGTGACGTCAAGAAATTACCACCTAATGTTTTCCGCTTGCATCACATACTTTCTGGGTGTCAGGAAAACATATCCTTACAGCTGTATCTAAGTGAGTTCCACAATCCAGGAGCTACCATCATTTAAGGGGATGATTGTTGCTTTCCCTTCATTAGTAGCCTCAGGATAGACTTGAAATTACATCAACCTTGCTTGAGAAAAGTTCTTAGGAGTTTACAAAAATTTCACTAGTTCTGCCTATCCCTCCCTGTCTCAACAATAAAAAACCTAAAAGCACATAGTTGGGAAGCTTTAACTGAGACCTCAAAAAGTCCAGCATCACTGCAGTAGAATCTGTGATTATTGTCTGCTAAAGTTCTAGCCCTCCTCTGATTTCTTCTCTTCACTAGATCTGATCGTGCTAATTTAGGATAATCAGCACATCTAATGTCTAACTCAGTTTTAATACACAACTTATTTAAAAATCTCCATGCTAACAAAACAAGGCAGCAGGTATAACATCGTCAGTATAATTTTAATTTATTTATTATAACTTTTTTTTTGAGGCAGAATGTCGCTCTGTTGCCCAGGCTGGAGTGCAGTGGTGCGATCTCCGCTCATGGCAACCTCTGCCTCCCGGGTCCAAGCAAATTCTCTGCCTCAAGCTCCCGGGTAGCTGGGATTACAGGTGCATGCCACCATGCCCAGCTAATTTTTGTATTTTTAGTAGAGACGGGGTTTCACCATCTTGGCCAGGCTGGTCTTGAACTCCTCACCTTGTGATCCACCCGCCTCGGCCACCCAAAGTGCTGGGATTACAGGCGTGAGCCACCGCGCCAGGCCCATCAGTAGAATTTTAAATAAAATCAAGAAATCTCCTTCACAGAAGGTTGTGACCTTTTAACAGAAAAGACTGGCGCAAAGGGAACAGTGGCAGATGGGGCGAAAACACAGCCTGCGGTTGCGTTACATATTTGGTTTACCACATTTCACCTAAGCAACTGAGGCACAAACTTCGTCACCACCATTTTACAGGTTATGAAGAGAAAGTTCTGTAAAGTTGCATGAGTTTTGCCAAACCACTTAAATGAACTGACAATGAGCCACCCATCCCGCCAAGATTACTAATCTTGTTGTTTACACAAAGATGATCACAGTTGTGACAAGAAAAACCAAGCTTCCACATGTTTTCAAGTCTGCAACAGTAATTTTACAGAATCCTCCCAATTACAAATGCATTCGAAAATTATCTCCTTTTCTTCATAGTTCTGTTAACTAGCATTACAGTTTATCCAAGAAGAAACGTCTACCTGTGGGTAAGCACAGATCTTCAATGTTTATTCCAAATGGAGTTTCTGGTTATTTGCTTGGCAAACTGTTACGAAACTTTTAAAGAAAGTGCAAATATAAGAGAATTGGGAGGTTGAGATGGGTGCAGGAGGTATTATCCCACGAGATATATTCAATCTGTAAAAACTCCAATCATTCTTCCAAAACGATTAACAGATGCTAAAGGAAAGAGGGAAAGTGGGCAAATAAACCAGGGACTCATTGCTTCACTTCTGGGGCTATGGATTGCTACTTCAAAACACGAGTGAAGACCCAAATCTTGCACAAAGGGCCGAGACACAACCCCGTCACTACTGCTACTATTTCCATCCAGTTGGTCTCTCGATCTCGGAGGTGGCAGGCCAGAACCTGAGCCCGGCTCTACCTCCGCGAACTTTACACAGAGGCCGACACCCAAATCCCCACTTCTCGGACAAGCGAGTAAGTAGTTGGCGGAGCAAAGAACAACTCCAGGTGCCTCCTGCCAGAACAGATGCCAGCGTGGAGGAGGTGCTGTGTAAAATGGCACTTCAATCAGCCGTGAGGAGAACGGGTTACAGAGCCTCACTTCCAGCCTCGACGATTCCACAGCCCGGGAGGGCAAAGGTATTCCCCGGGGAGGGCGGAGGCTTCCTCTCCCAGGAGAGACCCGCGCTCGGGCTGCGGCCTCCGTCTTTATTTTGAAGCCCTACAGGGCTCGTCTCTGCAGCAAGCTCAGAATGAGCTATTTTCGCTCGCAGCCAAAATCAGCAACAGCAAATTACACTGCAAACAATGGCGAGGGCGCCTGCTCGGCTGGGCTCGAAACTCAGGAGAGGCAGCGCAAACACTGACTTTTCACTTGGGCAGAGCCGGTCCGCCGCCTCCCCGCGCTCCGGCTGCGCATTGCGCTCGGGCTCCGGCCACACGCCCCGAGGGCCGGGAGACGCGGCAGGCGCCGGGACCTTCGGTGGGGAGGGCGCCGTCACGCCTGGGGCGGGCGAGACCCCCGAGACCTGGAGGCGCGCGGCCGCGGGTGGCGGGATTCCCTAGCCTACGGGCGCCGCGCCGCGGGCGCTCCCTGGCGGGGAGGGCGGCGGAGCGCGGGCCGTCGGGGAACCCGGCGTCCCGCACCGCGCGCGGGGATCTGGGTGCCGCGGGCGAGCAGGCGGACCCTGGGTCCCGGAACCGCAGCCCAGGCTCCGACGCCGACCCCCCGCCCAGCCCTTTCAGCTTGGACGATCGGAGAGGCAAGGACCTCCGGCGGCAACGGAGGCCGGCGGCGAAAAGCGGAGGGCGCGTGGGTTAGCGCGGAGCCACCGCCCCGGCCCGCCTCGCCCCCGGGCCCGCGCGCCCCCGCCGCCCCCAGCCCGCTGCGCTCACCCGGCTCTTGCAGCGGTGGTGCCGGCCGGGGTCCGAGTAGGTCCGGTCCACTGTGAGCGCCGTGTCGCTGCCCGGCATCTCCGCGCTCGGGCCGGGAACTTTCCTGTCTTCCCGGGCCGCAGCGCCACGAGCCGCCGGCCGTGCTCGGGCTCACCCCGTGAGCCGCGGGCGAGGGGGCGGCGCGGCTGCTGCAGCTGTTGCCACTGGTGCCGACACCCGCGCGGCCGCCCTGCGCCGCCGCCGCGGGGTGGGGGAGGCGGGGCAGGAGGCGAGAGTCTCCTCCTCCTTCCCGTCTTCTCCCCGCCTCCCCCGCGCCCGGCAGCCGCCGGGACCCCCACCCACCGCCCCCCACCAACTCGGAGAGCAGTGTCTTCGCCTGCGTCCCTGGCTGAAACTCGGTCCGTCCCCTCCCACAACAGCCCTCTTTCTACCCCCAGAATGAGCGACATCCACACTCTACACTATCTGTTGACTTATTCTGTATACAAAAGATGGCTTTTATTGCAAGAAGTTGACACTTGCCTTAAATGCATCTTTTTATGTTATTCTTCATTCAACAGGCAATTATTGGGCAGCTGCCATGTACCAGACCCTGGACTACAGACCAGAGATTAAAAAAAAAAAAAACTCCCCCCCACCATGATTCCCCTGAGCTTACAGCCTACTTAAACTAAGATCCTAATGTGTATTTTAATTTTGCATGTCTTGCCTACCTTTAGGTTTTAAGCTACTTGAAAGTCAGGATATCTTTTAATTTTAGTATTCCCCATTCTCAGTGATCAGTCCCTGCCCACAAGGAATTTGGAGTCTAGAAGAAGAAGGACCGATTGGTGAACAATTTAAATAACAGTAACCCCAAACAAAATTCAGAACACCTGGTCTGGCTCTGTAGGGTGTACAGTGGGAGACTGGGCTGAAATATTTAAAGTGCAGCTGTTCCAGAGAGGACCTATAGCCCAATGTGACCAGCCCAGAGGGAGGGAAGGATTTGCTCCGCCCCTCATGGTGTTCGATGGGAAGAGTAGAGCAGGCTGAAGAAAATTTTGGAGCCCCAAAAATCAGAGGTACACTTGGGAAAACCTCAAGTTATCAGTTTTGGGGAGTGTCTTCAGGAACAGGAAGACGTGATGGAAAAGAAGGTGGAGACCATGGAGGATATTTGTCCAAGGGTAAGAAGTTCAGCCTTATTCTGTGGGAACTGGGCAGCTGCTGGAGATTCCTGAATAGGAAAATGATAGCATGAGAATGGAAGTTTAGAGAGAAGGTGTATCTGACAGCAGGGTGAAGCAGCGATGAAAGATGGGCAAAACACACTGGTTAGAAGGCTGCTGTAAAGACAGAACAGCCTAATCATCCTTCAGAAGGAGACTAATAAATGATGGCACATCATCCAATAGAATATTCGTTAACTGGAATAGAAATGAGGCAGGCTTCTATGAATAGCTTTGGAAACATATCTAACATACAGGGTTAAGTGGAAAGGCAATGTGCAGGATAATATATATGGCATTCCACCATTTATGTAAAAACAATACATGTTATATATACATGATATATTTCTGGAAGGATAAACAAGAAACTAGGGAAATAGACAAGAAATTGATACCAAGAGAGGGGAATCAGGTACCTAGAAGGCAAAGATAGGAGAGAGATCTATTTTTTCATTGTGTATACTTTTGAAACTTGAATGTTTTTATTGTAGACATATATTAACTATTCAAAAAGTAAATTTAAAAAAAAATTGTTTTTGAGAGATAGGGTATCTGTAGCTCAGGCTGGGGTGCAGTGGCACAATCATAGCTCATTGCAGCCTCAAATTCTTGGGCTCAAGGGATTCTCCCACTTCAGTTTCCCAAGTAACTGGAACTACAGGTGTGCACCACTATGCCTGGCTAGTTTAAAGAAATATTTTGTAGAGACAGGATTAAAACTAACTTAAGAAGAAATTGAAAGTCCCATGTAGTCCGTAAGCCATTCAAAAAATTAAATCAACACTTTAAAAATACCTCCCTGCCACTACCCTAACACACAACTATAATAGGCCCAGAGAGATTTTCCAGGTAAGTTCTTTGAAAGAAGAGAAATACCAAACATTGAGGGGTGTGTGTGTGTCGGAGGGAGATTTTTGATAAGGTGACCTTTGAGCAGAGACTTGGGAAGTGAGGAAGCCAGAAGTATAGACATCTGAAAAGTTCCAACAGACAAACAGGAAGTCAAGGACCCTGAACATTTTGGGAGTGTTCAAGGAAGAGCAAGGAGACCAGTGTTCACTGGAAGGAGATGAGGTCAGAGAGATTTCAGAGGGCAAGATCATGTAGGGACTTTTAGTCCATTGTAAGAACTTTAATTTTGAAGAATATGGTAAGATTTGGAAATTTTTGAGCAAAGGAGTGGCATGATCTACCTTTTCACTTGGATTAAAAAAAATTGATCACTACCTTACAGCATAAACAAAAACCAATAACAGAGGAAAAAGAAAGAAAAAAATTAGCTGGACATGGTGGCTTGCAGATGTTCAGGAGGCTGAAGCAAGAGGATCACTTGAGCCCAGGAATTCAGCCGGGGCAACAGAGCGAGATCTGTCTCTAAAAAAATCAAAAGTTAAAAAAAATAAACCCAACAGATTGAAGTCTTAAAGGAGAAAAAAACACAACTTAAAATTGTCAGAAGAAATGAAAGAATATTATCATCTCAAGAAAAAAAAAGTAGTTCACAAAAAGCATAAACCACAAAGGTTTGACATTAAAAAATTTAAACTTCTGCTTATGAAAATAATAAAGTGAAAACATAAGCCACAGACAGAACTCCAGCTTTAAAAAAAGTCAATATGGACAAATTTCATAAATAATACTGAGAAACAAAAAAAGCAAGCCACAAAATATTACTTGTAGTAAGATTCATGTAGGGCCTGTGTGGTAGCTCACACCTATAATCCCAGCACTTTAGGAAGCCGAGGACGGAGGATCACTTGAGCCGAGGAGTTCTAGACCAGCCTGGGCAATATGGTAAGAACTTGTCTCAAAAAAAAAAATTTTAAGTTTTTGTTTGTTTGGGGATTTTTTTGTTTTTCAGATAGCGTCTTACTCTTTCACCCAGGCTGCAGTACAGTGGCATGATCACAGCTCACTGCAACCTTTGGCTCCCAAGTTAAAGTGATTCTTATGCCTCAGCCTCCTGAGTATCTGGATTACAGACGTGTACCACCATGTAGGGCTAATTTTTATCTTTTTGGTAGAGATGGGTTTTCACCATGTTGGCCAGGCTGGTCTTGAACTCCTGGCCTCAAGTGATCCACCCACCTTGGCCTCCCAAAGTGCTGGGGTTGCAAGTGTGAGCTACCATGTCTGGCCTTCCCGTAAAGTTTAAGAAAAGCAAGAGCATAATAAACACAAATTTCAGGACAATATCTCTGGTGGGGAGATGAAGAAGGCTTCAGTAGAAAAGGGGTACACAATTATAAATACGTAATGCTTTTTTTCTGAGATGGGAGTCTTGTTCTGTCACTAGGTTAGAGTGCAGTGGCGAGATCTTGTCTCACTACAACCTCCGCTTCTCAGGTTCAAGTGATTCTCCTGCCTTAGCCTCCCAAGAAGCTGGGACTACAGGCGCGTGCCACCATGCCCAGCTGATTTTTTTTGTATTTTTAGGAGAGATGAGGTTTCACCATGTTGGCCAGGATGTCCTGATCCTTGACCTTGTGATCCGCCCACCTCAGCCTACTAAAGTGCTGGTATTACAGGTGTGAGCCACCGCACCTGGCCAATATATAATGCCCTTTAACAAATGACTGTTGCTACACTGGATATACATTCATTCATACATACACATGATATTTCAGAATAAGTTAAAAATTTAAAGGTAACAAAGCCTCAAAGGAACAGATACAGTGATATCCTTAATTCTGAAATTCATATCACCAGTTGGGGGTACTTTCTCAAGTAAATAAACATAATGGCACTTTATGTGTGAATAAACTCAGCCCTGACCAACCAGGGTTGGGCTTTGGGTGGGAGTGCCAACAGGCATCTACTTTCCATTTCTATTACTGTCTTGATGTTTCTTAGAATTCCAACCTGGAATGCTGACCCTCAATGAGAAGGATAAATTAAAGCTTTATTAGGCTCACTTAAATTTCAATTAACAAAGGATGTTCTTTTTTAGATCATTTAAATTTATTTCATAAGCTAGTTGTTCAAAAGCTGCTCTGCTGGGCACTCATACAAAACTATTTTTTAAAAATATACAAATTAAATAGCACAAGAGCAAGCTCCCCAGAACAGAAAGAAAACAATCAGTGCTGATCGCCATCTGGCTCTCCTTTTGGGTGGTAGAACCCAAGGGGGAAATAGACCACATCCCCTCCTTTGGATGCAATGCCAATACCTAGGATTTTGTCAGCCCTGGAGAGAGAGAGAGGGAGAGCGCAGGTGCAAATTCCTCCTATCAATGTAAGAATTCTGTGCCACTGATACCTCCAAGAGCTTATCCTTGCAGCAAGTAATGGAAAATATAACACTGTTAAAATAACAAATGCAGTCAGAACAATAAGGAATACAAAGGTTCACATCTAAGGTGTGAAATAAGAATTAACTTGCAAAGTATTGAGGAAGGAGCACAACAAGGCAGCCGATGCTAAAAGCACCAAGGAAGAGCCCAGGTCAGTTGAGCTGTAATGGTTTAAAGTTTAAAGTGATGGTGAAAGGCCTACGAAAAGAGATAGGATTACGCTTGAATTTTGTGGTGCATGTTTGTTGTTTCAGCCTGCCCAGCATTCCACCTTTTAATTCTGAAAACGGTACCTCGGTTTTCTTTTGGGACCTACCCTATTCCTACTTTTAATCCAAATGGTTTACATAAGGCGGACCATTCCCATCCTTGGATCCAGAGAGAGGCGGGTCATCCAGCCTTGGCCAATAAGAGTCACTGTGGCTTGCGCAGGGATAGGCACGTGAGTTAATCAGAGCCAATCAGAGTCACCCCCAGAGTTTTGCTGGAACTGCTGGGAAAGCGTATGCCTTTCCAGTGGGCATTGCTCAGTTGGTACAATGCAAGCCTGATGCTGTAGTGGACATCCTTCCACCATACACAGACAGCCTCCCTGGAAAGCAGAGCCATGAAACGGAGAAAGACTTCTTACTAAATCCTTAGAGCACTAGTTCCAGCATTTTCCATTCTCTATTGCTTTATGACAAGCCACCTTAAAATGCTTTGGCTTGGCTGGGTGTGGTGGCTCACCCCTGTAATCTCAGCACTTTGGGAGGCTGAGGAGGGCGGATCACCTGAGGTCAGGAGTTTAAGACCAGCGTGGCCAACATGGTGAAACCCTGTCTCTAGTGAAAATACAAAAATTAGCAAGACATGGTGGCAGGTACCTATAATTCCAGCTACTCGGGAAGCTGAGGCAGGAGAATTGCTTGAACCTGGGAGGCAGAGGTTGCGGTGAGCCAAGATCACGTCACTGCACTCCAGTCTGGGTGACAGAGCGAGACTTCATCTCAAAACAAAAAGGTTTTGCTTATAATGACTACCTCTCATTAGCTCATAACTCTGCAATCTGGGCAGGGCTCCAAGGGAAGTGAGGTGGCTTTTCTGTGCTCTATGTGGTGCTGGGTGGGGCTAAAGTGTCCAAGATGGCTTCATCACATGTGTGATATGAATGAATATACATATATATATTTGTTTTCATCCATGGTTCCTGGCTCATAATTACCACTGCCCCTGTAATAGTCTCTTGTCATGATGTCAGGCACTTTAGACCCCAGAGGCCAGCCTCAGACGCCTTCTTCTGCCCTCATTCCACCTGCTCTTTTCTCTCCCAAAGGTAGGAATCTTCCCCCACCTTTCTGCCTTGCAGCTGGCCATGAAGAAATTCTCGGACCTACCTTGTCTGACTGTAGGACATAAGGCTCATTTCAGAAAGGGTCCTGCCCCATACCCTGGAGGAAGAAAGGCTACACGGAGAAGCCAAGAAGAATCTGAACAGACAGGCCTTGCTGGGTCTCGCCACTCAGTCTCTTAGTATTAGATCATATACCCTTTTGCCCAATCACATTTCCACGTGGTTGTCAATCATGCCTATCCAGTGAAGTTTCCATAAAAGGCCCAAGAGGACAGGGTTCAGGGGGCTTCTGGATAGCTGGACATCTGTGAAGGGTGTGGTATGCAGGGAGGACACAGAAGCCCTGCACTCCTTCCCCTACCTCACCCCTTGCATCTCTTCATCTGTATACTTTCGGATATCCTGTATACTAAACCAGAAAATGTAAAATGTAAGTTTCCCTGAGTTCTATGAGTTGTTCTAGCAAATTAATTGAACCCAAGGAGGGGGTCATGGGAACCCCAGCTTGAAGCCGGTCAGTCAGAAGTTCTGAAGGCCTTGGCTGTGACTGGCATCTGAGGGAAGGGCAGCCTTGGGGACTCAGCCAAGATCTGTGGGAGCTGACGCTATCTCCAGATAGACTTGGAGGACACCCAGCTGGGGTCCAGAACTGATTGCTTGCTTGGTGTGTGGAAATCGCCCCCTCCCATATTTGGTCACAGAAGTCTTCTGTGTTGATTGTTTTTGTGGTGTGAGAACAGAGGAGAGACATAGTTTGAGCTGATTTTTCTACAAACATGTCAGCACCTATGAGACTTAGGGTGGCTGGAATGGTGTAGGCTGACCAAGCCTCTGTTTTTATTTTTATATGTTTATAGTTTTTTTTTTTTTTTTAGCTTTTTCTTTTTAGAGATAGGATCTTACTCTGTCACCTGGGCTGGAGTGTGACAGCATGATGACAGCTCATAGCAGCCTCAAACTCCCAGATTCAAGCGATCTTCCCACCTCATTCTCCTGAGTAGCTGGGACTACAGGTGCATCGCCATGCCCGGTTAATTTATTTTTTGTAGCAACTGGGTCCTGCTGTGTGCCTAGGCTGATTTTAACTCCTGGCCTTTCCCACCTCAGCCTCCCAAAGCTGGGATTATAGGCATGAGCCACTGTAGCTGGCCTGTTTAAACTTTTTAAAATCAATTTTTTATTTTATACTCTGTCATCTTGCAGGGATCCCCTCTGTCCATCAGGGTAGTTGGACTTTTTTACATGGTGGCTGGCTTCTAACATAGCAAAAACAAAAGCTGCCAAATTTCCTAAGGCTTAGCCTAGAACTGGCAGGGTATCAGTTCCATCATATTCTATTGGTCAAGGCAAGTCAAAAGTCCAGCTTAAACTCCAGAGGAGGAGAAACAGGGTCCACTTGTTGATGGAGGCAGTGATGTGTGCATAGAAAGAAGTTGCTGACTGCCCTCTGGGCAGCCGATCCACCACACCAGTCTTGCCTAGACCCCCTTTTCATTGATATGAAGCAATGGATTCCTCTTTTTGCTTAAACATGTTAGAGATAGGTTTCTGACTCCTGCAACCCAAAGAATCCTGTCTAATGCAACATTCAATGCTGGGTATGGGCAGAAAGAAAACAAGGAAAAGGACAGCATTTCAAGAGAAGGCAAGGACTTTGGACAGCACAAATAGAGGGAGAGTTAGCGGAGGATTGTAGTGGAGGCACCGAGGACTCTAGCGTTCTCTCAGACACTAGCTAGAGCCTTCTGTGGTCGGTCCACACCAGATGACCTGTGAACTGCTCAACTAATTGCGGTCTAGACTAGTTATTTCAATACAAAGGTTATAATCCGTTATATTCTTTAAATATTTCATGTGATAATTTCTGTGTTTTCCCCATGTACACACTAGCATGTAGGTTACCTGAAAGGAATGTACCTTCTAGGTATGTATAGATATTCCCAACAGTTCTTAACACAGTATTCAATAAATGCTTGCTGAATGAATGAGTGAATGAACGAGATCAACATTATTAAATGTCTACTTATTTTCTAGGCATTAGGGATTTAAAAATTGACTCTGACATAAGCAAAAACTAGTGTCTGTTCCTAAGGGGTTGGAATGGGTAATAGGAAATAATGAAAATTTGCTGAATGATGAATGTTACCAATTTTCAGCTAGTAAGTAGTTAATGACGTTTGTAAATTCTCTGGTCATTTACTGAGCACCTTTGGTGTGGCAGCCTCTGCTCTTGGTGCTGAGAATATAGAAATCAGTAAGACATCCAGAAGGGCCAGCCCATCTACACAGTGAGGCAGACACCCCCCACACCCCTACCAAAGCCTTGCTGTAGATGCCAAGATCGTCATGTCCTTGGCATGGTGCTAGGACATGGGAAGGAAGTGGTCTCCTCACGCAGCTCACTTCCTTAGATGTTTCAGTCCGACGGTCATCGCAGTGGGGAGAAGAAGACACAAGGAAAGCCCGATGTTGAAGACAAAAGTGCAAGCCTCTTGTGAAGGAATGGAAAATGTATTTCTTTTCATATTCCAGTTTGATTTAATAGTGCAAAGAAGTGTTCCCTTTGGGGGAAAGATTCATAAGACAAAAAGTACAACAAGATTCCCCCCCAAGGATATAAGAACAGAGCAAAATGAAGAATAAATCAGGTTTTTAAAATGTATTCTACTAGCTTGAGGTGAACACATGGTGATCAGCTCTACAAATCTGTATGCCTACAAATAGATGGAGATGCTGATGTTGTGGCTCAGCAGCTTTCCGGCCTGATGCAAATACGACTCTCTAATTCTAACTACCTGGTTTATAGCCAACTAAAAATGACCACACTCTTTAACATTTACATTTAATTTCTAACATAGCATGTTCTATGTGACTGCAAAGAAGCAATCGCTGCTCTTTTTTGTTTAGTATTAGCAATTATCTGGCACAGAAGCCCGAAACTTCCATTTGGCAATATTTTGATTAAAAACAGGAAAGTAGACAGACTCAATTGAAACTCTGCAGGCGAGGGAGCTTGCCTTTGAATATTCCTTTTTTTTTTTAGCAAATGCAACAATTCCATACTATTGGTTTCTCAAGAGCAATGAGAAGATTGTCCAGGCAGCCTTCAAGAGTTCTGGGAGATAGTCTTCAACATATGCCTTACCTACAGGCTTGAGGCCACATTAAGATGTATAAAAATGTATTTTACCTCATCAAAAGGAAACACTTTTGCTTCTCAAAACACTCTGATAAGAGGATAAAAAGACAAGATACCAATGGGAAGAAAATATTTAGAAAACCAAATATATAACAAGTGATGAGTACCTAGAGTGTATAAAGAATTCTCAAAACTCTGTAGTAAAAAATAAACAATCCTTGGCCAGAGCCAGGTGCAGTGACTCACGTTTGCAATCCTAGCACTTTGGGAGGCCAAGGTGAGCAAATGACTTGAGGTCAGGAGTTCAAAACCAGACTGGCCTACGTGATGAAATCCTGTCCCTACTAAAAATACAAAAAAATTAGCTGGGCGTGGTGGGAGGTGCCTGTAATCTCAGCTACTCAGGAGACCGAGGCAGGAGAATCACTTGAATCTGGGAGGCGGAGGTTGTAGTGAGCCAAGATCGTGGCACTGCACTCCAGCCTGGGAAACAGAGTGAGACTCTGTCTCAAATAAAAAAATAAATAAAAAATAAACAATCCAATTAAAAAATGAGGAAGACACAGGAACAGACATTTCACTGAAGAGAATATACTAATGGGAAATAAACCCATGAAAAAATGTTCAGTGTTATTAGCCATTAGGGAAATGCAAATTAAAACCACAATGAGATGTTGCTGCACACTTATCAAAATGGCTACAATAAAAAACAAGTTATAACACATATTGCTGGAAAGGATGGGGAGAAAATAGATAAATCATACATTGCTGGTAGGAATGTAAAATGGTTCAGCCGCTCTGGAAAGCAGTTTGACAGTTTTTTATAAAACTAAAACATGCGAATACCATCTGACCCAGCAATTGCACTCTCGGGCATTTATCCCAGAAAGAAAACATGTTCAAACAGAAACCTATACACAAATGTTCACGGCAGCTTTATTCATAATTGCCAAAACCTGGTAGCAACACCATGTCTTTCAATATGTGAATGGTTAAACGCCTGTGGTACATCCATACCATGGAATATGACTCAGCAATAAAAAGGAACAGACTATTTGATATGCAACAATTGGATAAGTCTCTAGGGAATTATACTGCATCTAAAAAAACCAATCCCAAAAGGTCATATACAGTATGATTCCACTTACGTAGCATTTTTTTTTTTTGAGATGAAGTCTCGCTCTGTCTCCCAGACTGGGGTGCAGTGGCACAATCTCAGCTCACTGCAACCTCCGCATCCTGATTCTCCTGCTTCAGCCTCCCAAGTAGCTGGGACTGCAGGGACCTGCCACATGCCCAGCTAATTTTTGCATTTTTAGGAGAGACAGAGTTTCACCATGTTGACCAGGCTGGTCTCAAACTCCTGACCTCAAGTGATCTGCCTGCCTCGGCCGCCCAAAGTGCTGGGATTACAGGTGTGAGCCACTGCCCCTGCCCCAACTTACATAGCATTATTGAAATGATAAAAGAATAGAAAAGGAGAAGAGATGAGTGGGTGCCAGGCACTAGGAATGGGAGGGGGTGGCTGCAGGAGGGAGGTGGGAGGGATTATGAAAGGGCAGCACCAGGGATCCTGTGGTACTGGAACTGTTCTGTATCTTGAGAGTGGTGGTGGATGGAATTGCAGAGGACTAAATACACACATGCACACACACATACAAACAAGTACAACTGAGGAAATCTGAATGAGATTGATAGACTGACCAATGTTAATGTGATATCTGTACTAAAGATTTACAAGACACTACCACTGGGGACACAGATACTACCACTGGGGCACAGGTAACGTGTACACAGTTCCTCCATAGTATCCCTTCCAAGTGCATATGAATCTACTACAATCTCAAAATTAAGTTTAATTAAAAATGTGTTTTAAGGCCAGGCACAGTGGCTCATGCCTGTAATCCCAGCACTTTGGGAAGCCAAGGCAGGTGGATCAGTTGAAGCCAGGAGTTCGAGACCAGCCTGGCTAACATGGCAAAACCCCATCTCTACTAAAATACAAAAACTAGCCAGATGTGGTGGTGGGTGCCTGTAATCCCAGCTACTCAGGAGTCTGAGACAGGAGACTTGCTTGAACCCAGGAGGCGGTGGTTGCAGCAAGCTGAAATCGTGCCACTGCACTCCGGCCTGGCCGAGAGAGTAAGACTATCTCAGAAAAATTTAGGTGCAATTGTAGTCGTTTTCATAGTAAAAACTGGGTTTTGGGAGGAAGGCCACAACACAGGCAGGAGTGATTGATACAGGGACTTTTTTTCTGGAGAAGCTGTTCACAAAATATTCTACCAGGTTATGGCCCTTTGCTGTGCCGGAGGAATTGACCAGCTGTGGAAACTGAGGGCAAAGAAAGATTGGGGGTGGTGCTCATTAATATGACTGCAAACGTCAGTACCTGGCCACAGGTGTGTGTCTGTGTCTCAACCTCACAAGTTCAGGACCAAGGGCAGTGTCCATTATCCTTGGCCCATCAGTGCTGAGCACAGCACCTGGCACAAAGCACTGATTCTACAAGGCTTTTGTGGAATAAATAATGGATAATTAAGTCCTGATTTGATTGGAAGAACATACTAATGTTCATAGATTTGGTTCAGATTCAAAATGACTCATGTAATGAGTAGTAAACAGTTACATAGCAGGGTTGAGTAAAGAGTTTTGCAAATTCCTTTGGGAGGCGGAAGCAGGTGTGTCACTTGAGGCCAGGAGTTTGGGATCAGCCCAGCTGACATGGTGAAACCCTGTCTAAAACACAAAAATCAGCCAGGCATAGTGGCACACACCTGTAATGCCAGCACTTCGGGAGACTGAGGCACGTGGATTACAGGAGGCCAGGAATTCGAGATCAGCCTCGCCAACATGGCAAAACCCTGTCTCTACAAAAAATACAAAAATTAGCTGAGTGTGGTGATGTGTGCCTGTAATCCCAGCAACTTGGGTAGCTGAGGCATGAGAATTCTTGAACCTGGGAGGCAGAGGTTACACTAAGCCAAAATCACACCACTGCACTCCAGCCTGGGCAACAAAGCGAGACTCTGTCTCAAAAAAAAAAAAAAAAAGAATTTTGCAAATTCATGTGCTTTGCTTTGCTCTATGTTTTATAATTCCCATGTTGCTTTGAGTCTTTATTTTATATCATGCACACACAGATTATAAGTGGTTTGCTATTTCTAACCTCTTGAGCCTATCACTTGGAAAGAGTTTCACTCTCTGATTACTGTGTATGACTATTGGCTATCTGCTACTGCAGTTTCCCAGAAGTCTACAATAGCGTTAGAAAACAAATGTAGATAAAAATGCCTTACTTTGTGCTAGGCATGGAACGTTCCATTCAGTTGAACCTGTAACTGGAGTTGTGATGCTGTGGTTCTTACTTCACACAGCCACAGAGAAAGCAGTTCTCTGGGGATCTCTAGCTGACTCCATTCTATGCATGGCCAACCCAGGAGAATTATCTTTCATTAAGCACATACTGAATCTGAAGGATGAGCTAGCTATACTCCAGGAACATATCGTCCATGAATTTTGCATTTTATCAACTTTGCATTTTATCAACTCACTTTGCAAGATAAGGAAGGTGAGAAATGAAACTGCAGAAAAATCTGATGTGATGTTGTTTTTAAACAGTCCAAGTCACAGTCCTTTCAAAAGAGGATGCTGCTTGCTGAAGCCTGCCTTGTCCTCTCCAGTCCACACTGTTATCTCTCTCTCTTCTCTGAATTCTGACAGTATCTGTTGCTTAAGTCACTCACATAAACATTCAATTATAAACGATCTTGTGCTGTTACAGGGAGGCGGGATGGTGTACTGGAGGCAGACTGCTTGGATTCACATCTTGGCGCTGCTCCTTACGAGCTATAAAGCCTTGTTTCTCACATTCATAAGCAAAGGATAACAATAGTACCCACCTCATACTGTTGTTGAGGATTAAATGAGGTTATATATGTAAAGCCCTTACAAAATAAGAGCTCAATAAATGTCTGCACAAAACAAAACAAAACCTAAAATCTTTCTTCATGGGGTTTCTCTTTCTCCTTACCAGTAAGACTTCAGAAAGGATGTATGCTGTTATCCTGGAAAGCATTCTAGTAAGGTGGAGGATACATTTCCATGCCGTATGTCATAATTACAATTTTTTTTTTTTTTTTGAGACAGAGTCTTACTCTGTTTCCAGACTGGAGTGCAATGGCGTGATCTTGGCTCACTGCAACCTTCACCTCCTGGATTCAAGTGATTCTCCTGCCTCAGCCTCCCAAGTAGCTGGGACTACAGGTGCCCACCACCATGCCCGGCTAATTTTTTGTATTTTTAATAGAGATGGGGTTTCACCATTTTGGCCAGGATGGTCTCGATCTCTTGACCTCATGATCTGCCCACTTTGGCCTCCCAATGTGCTGGGATTATAGGTGTGAGCCACTGTGCCTAGCCACAAATTTTGTTAATGGAATTAGGATGAAAGCAGGAGCCTGTGGACAAGCTCTGGACCCTGGCCATCCCTCCCCCTCAACTTCTGCCTGTGCTGTTCCTGCTACCGCAGAGTCTGCAAACTTGCAGAAGTGACAAGGGCATACTTCTTCCTTTTACATTACCCTTCAATTCCTTTCATTCCCAAGGCCCTGGCTCCCACATAGAATACAGAGGGTCTTTTTGCTGGTATGCTTTGACCAAAATACTCTACTTCTAGAAATCTATCCTAAAGAGATACAGGAAAATACAGTACAGAAAAGGTTTTGCACACAAACATCACACATTTTATCATTCTGAAAAGATTAAAACAATTCAAAGGATGATTTATTGTTTATGAAAATTCATGGACTGATTATATAAATTATATACACATACAAAAAAATGCAGTGCAGCTATTGAAAATCATACTTAAGAAGAATATATAATCATATGAAGAAATGTTTCTGTAATGATATTATAAAAATTATAATAACAAAAATCAGTATAACTCTACCAGATTGACAAAAATTGAAAAGTATTATGATACTTAGTGCTGGTAATGATCTAGAGTAGCAGCACCCTCACATCCAGCCACCCCCCTCCTCAGTATACACCCGGAGACCACACATCAACCAGGACATGCATAAAAGAACGTTCACAGTGGCAGTAGTCCCTGTCTAGAAACAAGCCATTTGTCATCCACAACAGAATGGATGAAGAAATTGTTGTGCAGTTATTTCCCAATTAAGATTGGTCATTTGTTGCCAAAATCAAATGTTCCATGTGGAAATGCTGAGAATCTGTTATCTTAACTCATTTGGCAAAGTAGGGTTTTTCTGTTATATGTATCAAACCTAATACTGACTGCTACAAGACCTAGCAAAATGCCAGATGCAAAGTATCACAAATGTTGATGTCTTCCATCTCACCCCACCCCCGGAAAATTCAGGGCAAAATGGTCAACAGGAGTCCAAAATATGTTGCTACTGAAGAGTAACATCTTTCTCCATTTCTTCTGTGTCTTCCTATAGCATTTCTAAGGACTTTGCACAGAGCCAGTAAATGGCAATAGGTATTTATTTTGCCTGCGTCTCCTGCACCAGGCACTTTCAACACATCAGCTGAGTTACTGCAGACTCCCGCCCTCCCGTCTCTGTGATAGTAGATGCTATGATTTTCCCTATTTCCAGAGTAGCAACCAGGGCATGTGAGTAGATCAAGTGATTTGACCAAAGGTAGTCAGCTAATAAGTGGCAAAATTATTGTCCAAATTCCAGGTCTAAGCTTATTTACTAGGTGTATATTCTTGGATGATTTATTTAATCTTTATAAGCCTCAGTTTCCTCAGTTGTGGAATGGAGAAAATTACACCCATTAAATAATAACTATCTCTTGACCACAAGCCAAGGCTGGCACTGCTGAGAATATGAACAGGGAAGAATCTCGGTGCATCTGCAAAACCCACTGTTGCAGGTTCCCTCTCAAAACATTTAACTCATAGGAACCTGACTCGTCCCCACTCCCTGTCCAGGCTTTCCCTGCTTCTCCCAAACAGTTTAACACACGTCCACCATCACTAACATTCCCACGAAGATGATTTCTACATTCTAAGCCTCTTGTTTCCTGTTCCTTCCACGAAGAAAGAAAACAAAGCTTTGGAAATTCAAAATTATATCATTATGACTTTATCATTTGTCTGAAGGCTCCTTGTAATTCTTTTCCATCATTTCTAAGCACTTCTAGATTTTCAGTTTTACATTTCAAGTTTCACAAAATTGGAAGTCAATTCTCCCATCACTTTGGAAGTGAAGGTTCAATTTCCTGCAAGTATTTAGAAGTCCTCACTGTCCTAGCTGACAGTTTTGAAAGGTATTCTATAGTTCTATTATTTCTCACTGCTTCTTCCTGATGTACTCCCAGTTAATATTTCTGACATTCCAGTGATTTTCCTTTCATTCGAAGCAATGTCTTTCACAAAAGGAGAAGAATGCTATACAAGGCACAAGATTTAAAGTATCTAATATAATATCATGGAGTGGAGGGTACCCAGCAGGCAAGTACACCCACTAACATGCATGTACACACATATATCACACACAAATAAAGGAATTAGCAGAAGTTATCAGGGGCCAGGTACGCTGGCTACACCTGTAATCTCAGCTTTCTGGGAGGCCAAGGCAGGTGGATCGCTTCAGCCCAGGAGTTTGAGACCAGCCTGGGCAACATGGTGAAACCCTGTCTCTACAAAAACAATTTAAAAAATTAGCTGGACATGGTGGCACACACCTGTAGTCCCAGCAACTCAGGAGGCTGGGGTGGGAGGATGGCTTGAGCCTTGGAGGTCAAAGCTGCAGAGAACCAAGATGGCGCCACTACACTCCAGCCTGGGCAACACAGTAAGACCCTGTCTCAAAAACAAACAAACAATCAAACAAAAGAAACAAAAGAAGAAGTTATCAGGAAATCAAGAATACAAGTAGGTTTTTCAGAACATTAGCAGGATTTGGTCATTTGTAGTTTACAACAAGATTTCTTTTCAACTGCTAAAAGGATCTGAGATAATGGGAAAAAAACAAGTAAAAGATCCAAGATGGGGGCTTGGTGGCTCACGCCTGTAGTCCCAGCACTTTGAGAGGCCAAAGCAGGTAGATCACAAGGTCAGGAGTTCAAGACCAGCTTAGCCAACATAATGAAACCCTGTCTCTACTAAAAATACAAAAAATTAGCTGGGCGTGGTGGAGGGCACCTGAAGTCCCAGCTACTCAGGAAGCTGAGGCAGGAGAATCACTTGAACCCCAGAGCCGAGATTGTGCCATTGCACTCCAGCCGGGGAGACAGTGTGAGACTCCGTCTCAAAAAAAAAAAAAAAGTTCCAAGATAATGCTCACCAATGTATAGAGCTCTATTTTGAATTTCTGCTTCAATGAAAGAGACAGAAAATCCATAAATTTCACTGGTGCTTCCTGACAGTCACAATTACAAAACCATTCTCTAGATAAGGCTCTACTGAGATGGGGCCTTTCCCATTGTGCATTGTTTCCATCTAGTTATTTTACAAATGGAATCATACTTTCCACAATCCAAAAATATCAGAATGTTTTACATATAACCAATTAGAAGACAGATTATTAGAATATAGATTATTCATAAAACCCCAGTCCAGGACCTATTTAAACTACTAAGCTTTAAATATTTCCCCTCATCTAGAGGGGAACCTCTCCCTCCAGGGTTCAAACGATTCTCCTGCCTCAGCCTCCCAAGTAGCTGGGATTACAGGTGCCTGCCATTGTGCCCACTGTAATTTTTGTATTACAGGTGCACACTACCGCCCCCAGCTGCTCATTCTTGTGTTTTTTGTAGAAGATTAAGTGTATAATAAATGACTGGCTGAATCTGCACACTGAATACAGTAGACGCTGGTCACAGGAGGGCACCAAGCACTTGAAATGTCCCTATTGTGACTGAAGAACTGAGTTTTAAGTCTTACTTAATTTTAATTAATTTACACCTTAAAGACAGTACAAAAAAAAATGTAAAATATCTCATAAATATTTTATACTGACTACACGTCAACATGAATCACAAAGCCCACTTTTAGTTATCAAAATGTGAAAACACAGAGACTGGCAAGTATTCTTTACATCTCATCATATAAAATGAGCCAAACATGAGCTAAACATACTAATACCAGGACTATACAAGGCTCTGACAGCTCCCAAGGGGTCTCTCAGGCCTAAATTAATCCTCCTTCCCTGGTAGCATCTTCTGTATAGCTTTAGCATGACACTTATCATAGTCTAATTTATGTGAAGTAGACTGTATATATGTCTACCACACCTCCCTCTAGTAGACCGTAATCTTTTTGAAAAAGAGGACTCACTTGCTCATTCTAAAAATCCATCATTCCCCAGCATGGTTGTTATGTTGGAAATCCTTCCATAAATGTTTGAGAATTTGAAGATAGTGTGTACTTATATTTTTTAAACTTTCGCTTTTCTATAAAAGAAAGCCCAAACTAATATTAAGGTCATACTCATGGAGGAAAAGATGCAGTATCAAACAAAAGTCAGTTTTCCCTAAGTCAATCAATACATGAAACAGAACCCCATAAAAAGGGATTTTTCCTAAAACTTGACAAGCTTATTTTAAAATTTGATGGAAGAGGCCAGGTGCAGTGGCTCACACCTATAATCACAGCACTTTGGGAGGCCAAGGCAGTTGGATCACTTGAGGTCAGAAGTTCGAGACCAGCCTGGCCAACATTGTGAAACCCCGTCTCTATCAAAAATATAAAAATTAACTGGGTGTGGTGTCGCATACCTGTAGTCCCAGCTACTTTTCAGTGAGCTGAGATCATACCACTGCTCTCTAGCCTGGGCGACAGAGTGAGACCCTGGATCATTAAAAAAAAAAAAAAAAAAAAAAAGAAAGAAATTCAATGAAGAGAGGCCAGACATGGTGGCTCATGCCTGTAATCTCAGCCCTTTGGGATGCCAAGATGGGTGGACTGCTTGAGACCAGGAGTTAAAGCCCATCCTTGGCCACATGGCAAAACCTGTCTCTATGAAAAAAAAAAAAGCTGGACATGGTGGCACCACACGCCTGTAGTCCCAGCTACTGGAGAGGTTGAGGTAGGAAGATCACTTGAGCCTGGGAGGTGGAGCTTGCAGTGAGCCAAGATTGGGCCACTGCACTCCAAACTGGGTGACAGAGCGAGACCCTGTCTCAAAAATAATAAACAAACAAACAAAGTGAAAAATAAAATTCAGTGGATGAGAAAAAGACAACTTGGGGAAAAATATGGTAAGTAGGGGCAGACCGAGTGAGTTCTCCCTACCAGGTAGCCAGAGATGTTATCGCCGATAGTTCAGGTGATTAGGAATTAGCATAGAGACCCAGGAAGAGAGAGCTTAGAAACAGACTCATGCATATATGAAAGCACAATCTAGGATGGAGGTGGCGTCGTAAATCAATGGGGAAAGGAAATAATTGGTAGGTCACATGGAAAAGAGTGAAACTGCAGTAGATCCCTGAATACCAATCCAAAATTTAAAATGCAGGTACAATTGTTTCATCTCGGAACATTCTTGGTTGGTTTTGATTTCGTTGTTGTTGTTTTTGTTTTGCTTTCTTTTTGAGATGGAGTCTCGCTCTGTCATCTGCCAGGCTCGAGTGCAGTGGTGCGGTCTTTGCTCACTGCAACCTCCCCATCCAGGGTTCAAGCGATTCCCCTGCCTCAGCCTCCCGAGTAGTTGGGATTACAGGTGCCTGCCACTGTGCCCAGCTAATTGTTGTATTACAGGTGCACACTGGCACCCCCAGCTAATTCTTGTGTTTTTTGTAGAAACAGGGTTTCGCCATGTTGCCCAAGCTGGTCTCAAACTCCTGAGCTGAACCGATTCACCCACTTCAGCCTCCCAAAGTGCTGGGATTACAGGCATGAGCCACCGTGCCCAGTGCACATTTTCTATTATTGATAATTCATGGGAAATTCTAAATGGACTATATAATACATAAATTATACACTGGTATTCATTGTTCCTACCCAATCAATAGAAATAAATAGGAATTAATAGAAATAAAAGGAACAAATGATTTTTAAGAACCTGTCTTGAAGAGGCCTACATCACAGGGTATGAAAACACATTTTTTTTTCCTTCTTTAATGTCCTGAATCAAGCAGAAGTCACTTATGGCCTTACAAAGGTCACACTTTTAGAATGGAGCTGGAGGCCATCAAATACACAGAGAGACTCCATGACTGTGCAAAGTACTTCTAAAGACTTCTTTGAAGCTAACTCTATAAAGCTGAAACCAAAATCCAGATGAACAATGACTGTTCCGGTGCTATTAACAGCACCTCTCCACTCACCTCCATCTGGGCTGTTAACTGAGCGCAGCTCAGTTTTATCTTAATCCACCCAGATCGAAGCAGGTTAATTCTCCACGTAACCCCATGCATCAGACATTCCTAGCATTCAGCATGAGCATGGACACAGCTCTCTGAATGCCACATGGTTTGTTTACACTTCTGTATGCCTGAGCCTGTGGTCAAAATTTTTCCCTGACTTCAAAGGAGGTTAAAACCCCAAAATGGGGCTTTGACGGGGAAAAAACTTTCCAAAGGTGTTATACACCTAGAACATGTATCACACATGTGCTGCTAGATCGTTTCTCCGGTGAGCTTATTTCCTGCTTGAAAGTGGTTTCACCCGTTTCTCTAGATCTCCTTCTTGGATTCTCCTGTTTGATCCTGCAGTGATCTCGTAACAGAGATGTGATATTGCTATAAGTATTTGTATTAGTTTGCTCAGGCTGTGTAACAAAATACCACAGACTGGGGGGCTTAAACCACAAAAGTTTAATTCCTCACAGCTTTAGAGGCTGGAAGTCCAAGACCAAGGTCCCAGCAGGGTTGGTTTCTCTGAGGCCTCTCTCTTTGGTTTGCAGACAGCTGCCTTCTTGCTGTGTCCTCACATGGTCATCCCTCCATGCAAGGTCATCTCTGGTATCTCTCAGTGTTTCCACTTCTTTTTTTTTTTTTTGAGAGAGAGTCTTACCCTGTCACCCAGGCTGGAGTGTAGTGGCACAATCTCGGCTCACAGCAACCTCCGCCTCCTGGGTTCAAGTGATTCTCTTGTCTCAGCCTCCCAAGTAGTTGGGATTACAGGCTTGTGCCACCACGCCAGGCTAATTTTTATATTTGTAGTAGAGATGGGGTTTCACCATGTTGATGAGGCTGGTCTTGAACTCCTGACCTCAGGTGATCCACCTGCCTTGGTCTCCCAAAGTGCTGGGATTACAAGTGTGAGCCACTGCACCTGACTGGTTTCCTCCTCTTACAGGGACACCAGATAGATCAAAGCCCAGCCTAATGGCAGCGCCCTAACCTCATTACCTCTTTTAGGGCCCTAGCTCTAAATGCAGTCACATTCTGAGGGACTGGGGATTAGGGCTGCAACATACCAGTGTTACAGGGACACAGTTCAGTCTCTGACACCACTCATGCGATGAGGAACTTGGCAAATATATGGAAGCAGCTGTGCTTAGAGATAAGGGGGAATAGCAGCTGAGGAATGAGAGGAGGGATCTCGAAACCTACAAAGAAACTCCACATTTCTGGAAAAATAAAGCCCTGATTTCCTTTGTTGAAATCTGCCCATTTTGGTTAGGTACTTTCTTAAACTCCTACTTTAATTTTACATAGAGATAGAGTTACATAAAAATTTTCATCCAAAGAGATAACTAAAGAGGTAATGACCCATAAAATATCTTTAACAGTGCTTCCTAAGGATGCAGCCTTCTTTCCTTAAGAACAGCTACAATTCTCAATATGCCATTTCTCTGCATAAAGCATATGTGCATAGCCTGTGAAATATGAACGCTAAGGGGGAGTGTGGGGAAAGGAACAGAGGAGATGGGGGGACAAAGGAAGCCAGTGAATGGAGAAGTGAAAGAAATTCAGTGCAAAAAATACACACACACTCCTGAGAGGTAGGAATATTCTGCAAAGATGCTTCTCTGAATGAGACCCCAGGGAGGCCTGACCAAGTGAATTTCTGATATGAAAAAGAGGTACCAGGAAGGAAAAAGAAATATAAAGTTTTTAATAAGACTCAGGCATTCAGTTTTGAAATGAGATATAATCTACTTTAAAGGACTTGGGAGACAAATGAGAACGTGGAGTTATCAGTGGAGACAGTACTACAGCAGCTGGGGCAGGAGAAAGTTCTGCCTTCATCCGAGGGTTTTTCAGGTCAAATAAACAGTATCCCCAAAGATTCAAACCTGAGGCTTGCAAAGGACTCCACAGTTCCAGATTCTGGTGTTAAAAGTCTGTATCATGCCTAAATAAATATATTTAAAGAGCTGTGGCCAAAGATGTGGTTTTATAATTACATATTGATTTATATTGGATTTCTTCGTCGGCTGCAAAGTTTGGAAACTTTCCAGCATTACTTCCTTGCCAATTTCTAGGTAGCTTACAGCAATTTCAAAGCACCTCCAATTATACATTTTCAACAGATGGGATTATTAAATGCTTAGTGCAAACAATGATCCAGAGATGTGTTACCACCCACCAGTAGACAAAGCCGAGCTTCTCTCTGCTCCACTCTCATTCCAATAAATATTTACATCCTTCCATTTACTCACTTCAAGACTGTAGGATATGGAATTTCATTGCTCTTTTAAGGTGAGTGTAAGAAATTGTTAATGCTTTCTGGATTTTCCAATTAACTTGCCCTCAGAAGAATTTAGTATAAATATCAGACATGGTTCATGGTCTGTAGATATTTTTATTTACACATTTAAGTATGGTATCAATTTTTTTTCTAAGTAGGAATCTTTTTTTAAAGCTTTTTTTTTTTTTTTATTTTATTTTTTGAGACGGAGTCTCGCTCTGTCACCCAGGCTGGAGTGCAGTAGTGTAATCTTGGCTAACTGCAACTTCTGCTTCCTGGTTCAAGCGATTCTCCTGCCTCAGCCTCTGGAGTAGCTGGATTACAGGCACAAGCCAGCACACCTGGCTAATTTTTGTATTTTTAGTAGTGGCAGGGTTTCACCATGTTGGTCAGGCTGGTCTCTAACTCCTGACCTCAAGTGATCCACCCGCCTTGGCCTCCCAAAGTGCTGGGATTACAGGTATGAGCCAGCGTGCCTGGCCCAGCATTTATACTTTTAAAGCCCAGATTGTAGAACTTTTCAGAGCAAGTGTGTGGTCCAGCCTTCTTTTTCAGATGAGGAAACTTGAGGCACAGGTATGTAAAATGGCTTGCTACTTGCTAGCAGAGCTGAAGGAAGAGGCAGGAGAAGCGGGAGAAGAGACTCTGCAGTTAGTGTGGGCACCTGCTGGGTGGCCAGGTCCTCGTCTTCATGGCTTCACAAATACACACCTTGCAGCAAGCATCCTTGTCACAAGCTTAGGATAGCGAGGCTGAGACGGAGAGAGGGTAGGACACTGGTCCACTGTGATTTGGAGTAAGTGATTTAAACCCAAGTCTGTCTGATACCCCAGACCAACCCTTTGCCATTTCCCTGCACTGTTCCCTAAACACAACCAAGTCACATTATTAACTTTAAAACTGATATTTATAATGGCATTGCACAAAGTTAGATTCAACAGCTTTTCCAAACCCTAAGTTTATTTCCTACTATTCAATCTCTGAATTGTTATTGTTATTGGTTTCTGTTTTAGCAGCATAACTGACATTTACTTAAGAGAGTATGAACTAATACATATTAAGGTATAAATCAAGTGAAAGCCTGGCTGTTTGACCTTAATTAATCATTAAGGAAAAAATTCCCTCATCCTTTGAGCCTTTCTATTTTGAATGCAATTATTTAAATAAAAATGTGGTGCAGTCCTCTTTAGCATGTCTTACCTAAACAGGAAATTCATGGAGTGTATCTCACATGTCCATCCCCAGTGTTCATGGTGAGAGACATGAAAAGGTACAAGAATCAGTCAGCTAGTAAGTGATTCAATCTCAAGACCACCACACCCGAAACCAAGCCTTTTTATTATCTAACATTTCCCAGGTAAAGGAAAAAATACATACAAGGAGGTATGAATGCATTTTTAAAATGTATCAAGCACATGCAGATGTAAAACTTATTAGAACCTGTGCATTGGTGTTCAATTTCTGTGAAGCTGTTAATTACAAATAGTTTTACTTAGCAGAGAGATAAAAATTATATTTATGTGATATAGTTTGGTAATTAATTACTCATCCACAGCTAAACTCGCTGCCAAACACAGGTAGACCGCAGGGCTGATGAGGCCTAATGCTTCACACCTATTGACCCAAAATGCTGTGGACACAAAGGGCATCCTTAACGCCCATATGGTAATTCTGAACTGCACAAGCAATTAGGTAAGAGTGTGACCTATTACCACTGACATAAAAACACCGCAAAGGCCATGTGCTATTTACTATTCATAGGAGTCCCACGGCATATATTGGTTTTCAAAAGACAGCAGGTGACATTCATCAGCAGACTTTTTGTGTCCTTCTGCTCATACTTAAAGCACCATTTTTAGAGTCTCAGGTGAAGACTATTTTTCCTTAGCAATACTCAATTTTCTTTTGAATCACCGAGAAGATCTAAGTCTGCAGTGGGGTCATCCTCGGTAGCCTGGAAACCAGGAAGGGAAAGAGCTTCTTTTGTTTTTATGTCCTCCTGTCCATAATTAGACAATGCTTTTGAAAGAGAAAAACAAAAACGTTCCAAGTACAATAACCTTGGTGCCGCTCTATAATCCAGAGTGGCATACTGGCAGACTGGGTTATTATTCTTTTTTAATTTCAGATAACCTCTCAGTTGCCAAGGGTATATTCAGTAAATCAAATCTACTGCTCTCAGCATCATAAATCCCATTTGTATCATAGTAGAAACACACATTTCCTGAGAAAGGGAGCTGAGTCTTAAAAAAGGAAGCTGAAGTCTTTAAGCTTGAGATAAGGCGTTTCCAAAGGGAAGAAACTTTTGGCAGGACTCGAGTACGTCCTACACTAATGGAAATTGGAAAGCCATCCTTCATTTCATGGCCATTACTACACAAAATGTAAAACATACTGGTACCACAGCAACCAACTCCACATAACGTACTTGCAGTTTCAGATGGCAACCTCGGGGGGAACAAAAGTTGTTGTTGTTTTTCTATCATGAAATGTTGCGATTTCTTAATTCCACAAATATTAGCAAGTGCGTATTTCATGCCAGGAATTTTCTTGACTCTAAGGATATAGCAGTGAACACAATTAGGTTGCTGGCTTCATGGAGTTATATTTGTAGGTGGGAAATTTAAAATATTACTGTATAATACAGCAGATTATAGTATCTAGAGATGGTATAATATATATCATGGTAACTATGTGTCACATACAGAAACATATCGTTTATAATACTATATTATACAATGTAACAGAATACGACAAGTGGCTATAAATCATATCAGATGCTAATACGTTTTAGAAAGCAGAGGAAAGGGAACAGATGAGTGTCGCATTTTTAAATAATATGTTCAGGGAAGTTCTCATGGATAGGCTGGGATATTTAACCAGAGAATGGAAGGAAGTGAGGGGGTAATACACGTAGAGTATCTAGAAAAAGACCCTCCTAGGCAAAAGGACCAGAAAGTGCAAAAGCTCTGAGGAAGGGGGATACTTGATCCATTCGAAGAACAGTAAGAAAGGCAGCATGGCTGGAGCAGAGAGAGCCCAGCAGGAGAGTGGGGAGGGTGCAGATGACGACAGAGAAGCAGTCCAGGGTTGGGAGAACAGCAGGGCAGATCCTGTGGCATTTTCTGGCAGAGTAAGGACTTTTTAGGGGGAACCAGGGTGGAAGCGGGAAGCTGATCAGGAGTCTACTGAAACAGTCCATCTTTCTTTGAGATGGAGTCTCACTCTGTTGCCCAGGCTGGAGTGCAGTGGCACAATCTCGGCTCACTGTGAGCTCTACCCCAGGTTCAAGCAATTCATTCTCCTGCCTCAGCCTCCCAAGTAGCTGGGACAACAGGCACACACTGGCTACTTTTTGTATTTTTAGTAGTGACAGGGTTTCACTATGTTGGCCAGACTAGTCTTGAACTCCTGACCTCAGGTGATCTGCCCACCTCAGCCTCCCAAAGTGCTGGGATTACAGGCGTGAGCCACCACACCTGGCCGTGGAGCCTCTTGCTCCTATATCTCTTCTGACCTCCAGCCTTACTCATCCATCCATCCAGTTCATCTACACATGGGTGGCTCAGTATGTCCAAATGTGCCCGTCCTCCTCCATGCCCCTCTGGCTCCTCTAGGATCCCATCTTTCAGCAAATGGGAGTGTCTCTCCTTTAACACCTCACATCAGGCCGAGAATGCAAATCCAGAGTCCTGTTGCCGCAGACACATTTCATTTCCTTACATGCTAGCACAGGAGTAGAAGGGGCCGAAGGTATAGAAGGAAAACAAGAAAATACAGTGTCACAGGAACCACTGATAAAAACAGTGGTTAGCATTTGTTAGTTCTTCTCACTGTAGCGGACACTCTGCTCACCACTTCCCGTAAACTATGTCATTTTTGTGGGAAGTGGTGAGCAGAGTGTCCGCTACAGTGAGAAGAATTATACAATTGCTACAATCTGAGGAGGAAGGTGCTATGCCCATTTTGCAAATAATTTAGAGAAGTAACTTTCCCAAGGTCACAGTGTGTACTAAATTCCCTAAGAGAGGAAATAAATTGAGTCTGAAAAACTCAAGTGTTATAGGGATCCCCGTTTCTCTTCAAAGAATCAGTATGTCAGTATGTTCAGCTCTCTTATTCTTTAATTCTCCATTTTAAAGTTTAACTTCCTTCTAATTCCAGTACCTTCTCCACCGGTACTAATCAGTAGTTCACATCTGTTCCCCCTCCCTCCAGCTCCATCCTGACTCATCCTGGTCACCTGATCACCCTGGCTACCTGCTCTGACACAAGGTAACCATCCTTTCTACCAAAACAACCACCCTGCCATTGCAGCTCCGACCCCTGCTCTTTTTAAAATAGCCAATCAGGATTAGTCTAGCTTGTGCGCTCTAACCATAGCCGATAGAGGACAACACAGCAGTACGGATGACCCCGTCAGGCATAAGTATGCCTTCTCCCCTTGTCCAAGCATGCAGCTGCCATTGTTCTATCTGTACGCCACACCCTCCTGTAAAAGTAAACTGCCTTGCTGAGAGGACTTATCTTTGAGTGCTCTTTTGTGGCATCGAAATTTTACTTACAAGTTCACTGAACTGAGTCATGTGGAGACCACTGGTGACCTTAACAAAAACCTGGCCAGTGTCCAGCCAGAAGAAGACTGGGAAAGAAGAGGGAGATGAGAAAATGAGAACAGAAAGTTAGCCAACTCTCTCCAGGGTTGTCCTTCGAAGCAGACGAGAAGGAAGACGGGGCTAGAGTTGAAGGGAGTGCAGGCGGGCTGGGTGCGGTGGCTCATGCCTGTAGGTAGTCCCAGCACTTTGGGAAGCTGAGGCGGGGGGGGGGGGGGGGGGGGGGGCGGGGGGGGGGCTGGGGAGATCACTTGAGGCCAGGAGTTCCAGACCAGCCTAGCCCACGTGGTGAAACCCTGTCTCAAAAATAAAAATAAAAAATAAAGAAGAGAGTGTTGGGGGAGTGCCTAGGGAGGGCTTTATTTTAGGTGATGACAAAGTAATTTGAATTTCTAAAATCCAACCCCTTTTCAGAGTGTTGGTTAGCATGTCTATGTGAGCAATCAGCACAGATGAGTTTGTTTTCTCTGCTTCCTGCTCCAAAGAAATTCAGATTTTGCTTATAAGTTTGGTTTAAAAAATCATTGGCTATGCATATAATTTGCTTTCCACATCCTAGAAGATGGGAAAATCTATAGAAGAGAAGGTGGGGCCGGGCGCGGTGGCTCACGCCTGTAATCCCAGCACTTTGGGAGGCCGAGGCGGGTGGATCACGAGGTCAAGAGATTGAGACCATCCTGGTCAACATGGTGAAACCTCGTCTCTACTAAAACTACAAAATATTAGCTGGGCATGGTGGCGCGTGCCTGTAATCCCAGCTACTCAGGAGGCTGAGGCAGGAGAATTGCCTGAACCCAGGAGGCGGAGGTTGCAGTGAGCCGAGATCGTGCCATTGCACTCCAGCCTGGGTAACAAGAGCGAAACTCCGTCTCAAAAAAAAAGAAGAGAAGGTGTATAACTGGGTCAACAAAACAAAGAAACAAAAAGAGGATCTACTCTGGTTTTCTTGGGAAGCTGAAAAATCAGTGCTTTAGAAAGGCCAGTCAAGCCAGGCTCTTCTGTCACAATTTGGTGGAGAAATGTCAACACTGAACCCATAAGCAGATGAACCAGTGGGCTGCTCCTTCCAGCCAGCCACTGTCTAGCTCTGTCATCTTGTGTAAGTCACTCAACTCACAGTGAGCATCCTCTGCGGATCAAGGAGCCAATATTTATTATACTGCTCCTGGCTCCGGGCAGAATCACACAATTGAATCAGCCAGAAGATTGACAGCGGATGTGTGGATCAAGGGGCTGATTCAAATAATTGAAATCAGTCAGTAAAAAAGCTTTCTGCAAATGCAAGTTAGTCCCAGTATCTACTGTAATTAAAGGTAAGCATTAAAAGATAGTTATGGGCTAGGTGCAGTGGCTCACACCTATAATTCCAGCACTTTGGGAGGCCGAAGCGGATCACCTGAGCCCAGGAGCTCAATAGCAGCCTGGGCAACATGGTGAAACCCATTTCTACAAAATATACAAAAACTAGCCAGGCCTGGTGGTGTGCACCTGTAGTCCCAGCTGCTCGGGAGGCTGAGGTTGGAGGATCACCTGCGCCTGAGAGGCTGAGGCTGTAGTGAGCTGTGATGACACCAGTGCACTCCAGCCTGGGCAATAAGGGAGACTCTGTCTCAAAAAAAACAACAACAAAAAAAGGAAGATATTGTACACAGCCTGGAAGCAAACTGTTTGGACACATATACATTCACCAACTGATTCAAGATTTAAAAACAAAATTCAGCGATAGCGTAACAATCCCAAATACATAACAACAAACACCTGCATATTTACTTTTCATTACAGCCAGCGCTGTTGAAGCTGATTTTCAGTGAATCAGGTTAAGCCAGGCCTAAACTTGTGGCCATGACAGGTCTGCGAAAATGCTCAAAGTGTGACATACTTTCAGTTTGCTCTGGATCTGACAGTGTACCAATTCTGAATGCAAGTCCTGCCACAGAGGTGTTTCTGGCCCGTGATTTAATAAGCAAAGAAAAACCAGTACAACCAGTCTCATTATTAGAGCAGCCAAGCTTTCAGACTCCCTTATATACTTCCAGCATCAGGCCTCCCTCAGGCAGGGCAAGATTACACATGACTCCAGCCCGATACCAATTCCCTAACTGTCTATTTCCTATGGATATGGCCTTCTCTAATTAGAGGGACAAAGACAGAAAAGAATCATTATTAGGACTTTACTTTTTATCCCCTTTTAGTTTTAAAACATTCAAGTCCTTCCCTTTAGGGATCGCTATTACAAATATTAAGACGGGGTGGAGGTGGTGGATTGAGTGTTACAGAGACCGAACGCACCAAGCATTTCACTTATGTAACATTCTGGGCTCTGAGAACCTCGGGGCAGGGGTGAATCAATCCTATATCCAAGCAGATAACAGCTAAAATCACCAGCTCAGTTCTCCTGGGCACCCTCTTCTCTAATTGCAAAAAGAGACTGGCTTTCCTTCCTCCTCCTGCCCTGCCTCCTGCCCCCGCCCCGCCCCACCCTACCCCAGGCTGGGAGTCTAGGGCTGCCCAACGACAGGAACACCCAAATCAGCACTGTCATCTGGGCAGCTTTGGCTCCTGTGGTTGCAGCTAGGAATGTCCAGCAGGACAGGGGTTGAGTGGGGTGGGATGGGGGAGGCGTGGGGGTGGCCACACAGGGGACATTCACCTTTGGTAATACACTCATGGTTTACAAAAAGTTGAGAGTCCAGGTAACCAGGAATGAATAATTCATGCAGATCCCTAAAACTGCCAGGGAATTCTTCTTGCCTCCAAGTCAGCCCTGGCTAGGACTGTAAGTGTTATACATGCAAAAAAAAAAAAAAAAAAAAAAAAAGACGGTGCAATTCTTATCTAGTGGGTATTCAGCTCTCGAAACTGAGGCAGGGACTAGGAGATTAACATAATGACCACCATCCTCTGAGGCCTTCCACAAACACCCTCTGACCAGTCCTTCCCTCCTTCCCTCCTGCACTCCGGCACCCTCTGCACCGCAGCCATCGAGCCTCACTCACTGCGCCCTGCACGTGTCCCGCCTCTCCCTTCTTAGTGCTTTTGCAGGTTACCGGTCCACTGCTGCGTAGAATAATCCCTCTTCTCTCACAGAAATTCCTCCCACCTGCGCCCAGATCAAATGCTCCTCCTCAAAGAAGCCTTCCCTGATTGCTAGGAGTAGTATCTCCTTCTTGTCACAAATCATATTTTGGTTACAGCAATAATAAGAGCCAATAATGACAGTGACTTGTTGAGCACATACTATGGGATGGGAATCCTATGAAGCACTCGATACCTTTTATTTCATTTAATCCTCATGATACGCTCCCCGTGCATGTGCTATTACTAGTATCCTTGTTACAGCTGAGAAAGCCGTGATTGAGAAAGGCTAAGCATTAACTGTAAAACAGCAGTGGCAACACTGGACTTGGGTCAGGCAGTGACACTGGAGCTCCTACTACACGTTGCCTTACACTGTAATGATTTGCGCAAGGGTCCCATCTGTTCTGTGAACTTCTGAGGTCATCTGTCTTTGGATATCCCATTATATTAACTCCTGGCTTGGCCTAAGGCCGTTGCTGGAATTGGAGCGAAAGTGCATTTACAGGCAGGTTACTATGGCTGATTCTTCCAGTCATGCTAACTATTCTATCTTTAATCCAGCTCCTAACTTTAGGATCGGTCAAGAGCAGCAATTAAAATGGCCTCACAAAGTCAAGGATCCAAAACCCAGGAAGCAGGAGAAATCTGACCTTGGAACTCTCTGGAAGCACTGAGGGCCCCACAGGATCTGGGCACCATTGTGTCCTAAACTGGGTAACGGGTACCTGACGTAACAGCCTGCCTCTGTGCACATCAGCTAGATCTCTTAGAACGGTGAGTCCCCAGCCAGGGGCGGGTAGCTTTCTTTTCCAGTATGTAATAAATGCACATTTGTTGCAGTCAGTGTTTCTTCAGACTCTGTTTTCAACCTGCCGGAGAATAATCAATTCTTGTTGAGAGGATAAGACAATATGGCTCAAAGGTTAAAAGCAAATGGGCTCGAATGTTGAGTCCCAGCTTTGCCCCAGTATTTGTGATCTAGAACACGATGCTTAATGTCTGCACTTCAGTCTCCTCGTCTGATAAGGAGATAATATCACCACCTGTTCATTCATAAGGTGACTAGGAGGACAGACTGAGATAATGCATACAAAGTGCCTACTGTAGTCCACTCAAAAACGGTTAGTTCTTATTATTAATGATTGCTCTTTTCACTAATATTAATTATTGCTGTTGGTTAGTTACATTTTATAGCTCATGAGAGTACGTGGTCCATCTGAAAAATCTTTTTTTTTTTTTTTTTTTTGAGACGGAGTCTTGCTCTGTCACCCTGGCTAGATGGCAGCCGCTTGATCTCGGCTCACTGCAACCTCCACCTCCTGGGTTCAAGTGATTCCCCTACCTTAGCCTCCCGAGTAGCTGGGATTACAGGTGCCTGCCACTGCACCTGGCTAATTTTTGTATTTTTAGTAGAGATGGGATTTCACCATCTTAGCCAGGCTGGTCTCGAACTCTTGACCTCATGATCCCCCTGCCTCAGCCTCCCAAAGTGCTGAGATTATATGTGTGAGCCACCATGCCTGGCCCTGAAAATTTCTTTACCAAAATTCATTAGTTAGTGCTACTCTTTTCTGTTCTAAAGGGCTAGCAGTTAATATAGAGACCAACAATTCTGAACATAAACAATGAGAAGATATGGTTTGGCTGTGTCCCCACCCAAATCTCATATTGAATTACCACGTGCTGTGGGAGGGAGCTGGTAGGAGGTAATTGAATCATTTCCCATGCTGTGCTTGTGATAGTAAGTCTCGCAAGATCTGATGGTTATTATAAGGAGGAGTTTTCCCGCACAAGCCCTCTCTTTGCCTGCTGCCATCCACGTAAGATGTGACTTGCTCCTCCTGGCTTTCTGCCATGATTGTGAAGCCTCCCCAGCCATGTGGAACTGTAAGTCCAATTAAACCGCTTTCTTTTGTAAATTGCCCAGTCTCAGGTATGTCTTTATCAGCAGCGTGAAAACAGACTAACACATATAGCCCAGGCAACATGGTGAGACTCTGTCTCTACAAAAACGAATTAGCAGAGTGTTGTGGTGCATGCCTGTGGTCCCGGCTACTTGAGAGACTGAGGCCGCAGGATCGATTGAGCTCTGGGTGTCAAGGCTGTGGTGGGCCATGTCTGCACCACTGCACTCCAACCTGGTGACAGTGAGACCCTGTCTGAAATAAAAATAATATAAACATTAGAGGCACCAGCTAACAATTAAAACTGTTCAAAATATGGTGGCCTCTGAGATTTTCAGCTGCCCCCTTTCCCTACCCAGTAGAAATTGCCTTCTATGGCTGTTGCCTTTGGTTCAGTTTAAGACTCTGATATGCTGTGGATTTGTGTCACTGCCCAAATCTCATGCAGAATTGTTATCTTTGGTGTTGAAGGAGGGGCTGATGGGACACGATCGGATCGTGGGGGCGGTGTCTTGTGAATGGTTTAGCTGTGGTACTGTTCTCCTAATAGAGAGTGAGTTATTGTGAGGGCTGGTTGTTTAAGAATGCGGAGCACTGCCCCCTCTTCTCTCACTCCTGCTCCTGCCACATAGGGTGCCTGCCCCTGCTTTGCCTTTCACCAGGAATGGAAGCTCCCTGAGGCCTCCCTAGAGATAGCTGTCACTATGCTTCCTGTATAGCCTGCAGAACTGCGAGCCAATTCAACCTCTTTTTTTTATAGATTACCCAGTTTCAGGTGTTTCTTTATAACAGTGCAAGAACGAACTAAGACAGACCCCAGTGGTCTTCTAATATCCTGTTTTGCCCCAGCCACTTACAGTGATGGTTCTCAAACGTTGGTGGACGTAAGAGTCACTTAGGGTGTTTAACAAAGACAGATTGTTATGCCTAACACATGGGATTATGATTTAATTTTATTTATTTTTCAGAGACAGGGTCTTGCTCTGCTGCCCAGACTGGTGTGCCGTGTTCTGATCATAGCTCACTGCAGCCTTGAACTCCTGAGCTCAATCGACCCTTTGTCCTCTGCCGCTTGAATAGCTGGGACCACAGGTGCAAGCCCGACTGGGATTATGGCTTAATAAAGAACATCCCAGGTGATTTCTGATACCAGTGATCTTGTGAACCAATTCTTAAAAACAGGGTCAGTAACTGACACCTTAGAAATATTTATCTATTTAGGCTGGGCATAGTGGCTCACACCTGTAATCCCAGCACTTTGGGAGGCCAAGATGGTCAGAACGCTTGAGGGTATGAGTTCAAGACCAGCCTGGCCTCCTCTCTACTAAAAATATAAAAATTAGCTGGCCATGGTAGCACGTGCCTGTAGTCCTAGCTACTCAGGAGACTAAGGCTTAAGAATCACTTGAACCGGAGAGGCAGAGGTCGCGGTGAGCTAAGGTCGTACCACTGCACTCCAGCCTGGATGACAGAGTGACTCCGTATCAAAAATAAATAAATAAATAAATAAATAAGAAAAAGAAGTATTTATCCATGTAAATGTATTTCCTGTATCAGAAAAAGATGGAAAAACTTTTAATTCTCCAAATCTGGGTCTGCATTTTTTAAAAATAATGTTCCTATGAAGCCTAATCCTTGGATTCTACAATAGTGAGTGTGTCTATTTATTACCACTTATTGTGAGGAATTTCTAAAGTCTTGCTTTACTTCTTATTGCTGATGAAGCACCAAATAGTAACTTTATTGTTTCTTCCCAAGGCTGCATACTGGTAATAATTTTTAAGAGAGGCCAGGATCTTGACATGGTTCTCCTGATTCTGGGGCCAGGAAGGCCTGAGTCTTGTTTTGTTACAGACTCTGAGGCTTCTTTTCAAATGGCTAGAGTCAGGCTGATATTGGCAATGATGAAATGATGCAGAAACAGCTGCAGTCCCTGAAGCAGAAGGTGCTCACAAACCTGCTTTCTAAAATTCGCTAACATCTGATGTAATATATATCTATTCCTCATGGGTCTAGAATACAGGATGTCAGGAGAGAATGCGCTCATAAATGTAGGATCTGCTCCAGCGTTGGTCAGTCTGAACATCTCTTTCCCTTGGCTCCAGCATAGCATTAAAGACCAATAAAACGACAGACTCTAAAGGCAGAGATTTCCTGAGTTTCAAATCCCAACTCTAATACTTACTACTGTGTAAACCTGGGCAAGTTACTTCACCTCTGTGTGCCTCAAGTTTTTCATCTATAAAGTGATGTAGGGGAAAAATATATTTTCTTCTATTCATCTTAGGTGCTTTGGCTAGGGCTCCTATAATAAAAGCCAAATTAATAAGAGAGAAGCACACAAATTTATTTAATATGTTTTACATGACATGGCATCCTTCATAAAAGAAACCAGCAGGCGCAGTGGCTCACGTCTGTAATCTCAGCACTTTAGGAGGCCGAGGTGGGTGAATGACGAGGTCAGGAGCTTGAGACCAGCCTGATCAATATAATGAAACCCCGTCTCTACTAAAAATACAAAAAATTAGCTGGGCGTGGTGGCACGCCTATAGTCCCAGCTACTTGGGAGGCTGAGGCAGTAGAATCATTTGAACCCAGAAGGCAAAGGTTGCTATGAGCCAAGATTGCACCACTACACTCCAACCTGGGCGACAAGGTGAGGCTCTGTCTCAGAAAGAAAGGAAGGAAACCCCAGACAAGCAATTAAACCTGAGTGTTGTTCATAGTAGATTGAAGAGCAGGTATTGGTAGAGAAATATGATAGGGCAAAGGTTGTGAGTGCAGTGACCTGGAGGAACTTAGCAAGGCCCGTTTGGATTCCTCTCTGTGTCCCATCTCTTCAGAGATGAGGATGCTCCTTTCCTTTGAACATAGGAAAGGCACCTCTCACATGAGCATTTCATGACCCTCTTCAAGGGAAGCTCAGAAAACCTGTCCTAGATTTTATGATGTGCTGCAGGAGGGAAGGGTAGAGGAGAGGTCAGAGACACCTTCCTGTGCCTGTGTTTTCTCATATTTCTTCAGATTAAAATACTCGGTATGCCAAAGTGCCATATATTGGGGTAGTGTGTCCTGAACCCCGTCAATGGGATGCCACAAGAATAGAACTGGCACATAGTGCTATGTGAGGATTTATTAGTATTGGATGGCCATGTGGCCCAAGCTATCCATGACACTCCATTCCAGGACTTTTGCTGAATGAGATGCTTCTCCTGGAGTTGATAAATCGGTACAAATTTCAGCTGAGAACTGCCGGGGCCACCTATGGAGACAGCCTTCCTGAGCGTGACGCTCCCGCAGAGGAGCGAGGCTGAGAGTTGGAGACGCAGCGTGGGGTTAATGCTAATGCTCAAGACCTGCGTCCAGTCACGCCTGGATAGCTACTGTGGACTTCCCGGTGACATGAGCTGTGAACTTTCTTTTCTCACCTGAGTTGGCTTGGATTAGTTTCTATTGTCAGAGTGACTCCATCTTGAATAGGGGCTGGGTAAAATGAGGCTGAGACCTGCTGGGCTGCATTCCCCAGAGGTTAGGCATTCTTAATCACAGGATGAGAGAGGAGGTCAGCACAAGATACAGGTCACAAAGACCCTGCTGATAAGAGGTTGTGGTAAAGAAGTCGGCCAAAACCCAGCTAAACTTACAAAATGGCAACGAAAGTGACGTCTGGTTGTCGTCACTGTTGATTATACAATAACTAGAATGCATCAGCATGCTAAAAGACGCTCCTACCAGTGCCACAACAGTTTACAAATGCCATGGCAATGTCAGGAAGTTACCGCATATGGTCTAAAAAGAGGAGGAACCCTTGGTTCCTGAAATTGCTCACCGCTTTCCTGGAAAATTCATGAAGTATCCACCCCTTGTTTAGCATATAATCAAGAAATAATTACATGTATACTCAGCTGAGCAGCCCATGCCACTGCTCTGCCTAGACAGTAGCCATTCTTTTATTCATTTTCTTTCTAATAAACTTGGTTTCACTTTATTTTACCCCAAATTCTTTCAGGCACAAGGTTCAAGAACCCTCTTTTGGGGTCTAGATTGGGACCCCATTCCGGTAACATTATCACTTTCCAACAAAAGAATTCTGTCCTAGCTTTACTGCGATATAAGTCACACACCATACAGTGCACCTATTTAAAAGCTACAATGCAGTGGTTTTTAGCATATCCACAGAGTTACGCAACCATCACCACAATTGTTGATCTAAAAATCCTCAGAAGGCTCAGTAGGCCCGGGGTGTGGAATAGGGACAGGTATGTGTGATCTTCTTCCAAAGTCACCACAATTTTGTTCTGTTTTGTTTTTGAGACAGACTCATTCTGTTTTCCAAGCTAGAGTGCAGCAGCTCACTGCAGCCTCGACCTCCTGGGCTCAGGTGATCCTCCCACCTCAGCTTCCTGAGTAACTGGGACTACAAGCACACAACACCATGCCTTTTTTTTTTTTTTTGTAGAGATGGGGTTTCACTATGTTCCCCTGACTGGTCTTGAACTCCTGAGCTCAAGCGATCCTCCCATCTTGGCCTTCCAAAGTACTGGGATTACAGGCATGAGGCACTGTGCCCGGTCTCACAACTTTGAAACTACCTTATTTTTTTGAGACAGAGTCTCACTCTTTTGCCCAGGCTGGAGTGCAGTGGCACAATCTTGGCTCACTGCCACCTCCACCTCCCAGTTCAAGCCATTCTCCTGTTTCAGCCTCCTGAGTAGCTGGGATTACAGGCAAACACCATCACACTCAGCTATTTTTTGTATTTTTAGTAGAAATGAGGTTTCACCATATTGGCCAGGCTGATCTTGAACTCCTGACCTCATGATCCGCTCACCTCAGCCTTCCAAAGTGCTGGGATTACAGGCATGAGCCACCACAACTACTTTTAAGGTTGAAATCATCGACTTTTTGATTTGGAAGTAATGAAGTTCAGAAGAGTATAATGGAAAAGAAAACAAACTAAGAGTTAGCACTCCTGCTTTCTTTAAAGAGACATTAGAAAATCCCTGCAATCCCTGTGTACTCTTTAATAACTCAGCCAGGTGCGGTGGCTCAAGCCTGTAATTCCAGCACTTTGGGAGGCCGAGGAGGGCAGATCACCTGAGGTCAGGAGTTCAAGACCAGCCTAGCCAACATAGTGAAACCCTGTCTCTACTAAAAATACAAAAATTAGCTGGCCATGGTGGTGCACACCTGTAGTCAGCCTCGGGAGGCTGAGGCAAGGGGAGGCAGAGGATGCAGTGAGCTGAGGTCGCGCCACTGCACTCCAGCCTGCGCAACAAGAGCAAAACTCCATCTAAAATAAAACAAAACACAACTCTATAGTTTTCGTCAAATTCTCTGATATTTCAGATGATAAAACTGAGGGCCAGTGAGGTTAACTAAACTGCCCAAACCACAGAGGTACTCGCTTTTAGACACATTCAAGATTTCAATTCAGTTTTCTTGGTTGTTAGTTTCAAGCAGTTTTTACGTTTTCTGCAGGATTTCATACTCAAGACCCAGGTTGGTCTCTTGAAATGCCTGGAAGTTAAGAGGGTCTTTGTAGTACTACTCAAACATTCATTCATTTCTTTTTTCATTCATTCAAGAAACACACTGTGATTATGATATTCCCTATATTTATGTTAAATTCAGTGTTTCTGTCTGTTCAGAGAAAATAGGGTTCTGCTTAAAACCTGGAGAAAAATCAACATACTTGCCCTACAGCAGGATATGATAGGAAATTTCAAAAATATTCTATGGCGTTTAGTGGGTTAGGTAAATAATAAATTAGCAAGTTTCTACAAACATTTATGAAATAGTCTTAGTTTGCAGGACCAGGAGGCTTAATTAGCGCTGCTGGGGATAAGAAATGATGATGGTTGGGAGAGTAACTGACTCTTCATCTAATAAAAATAGAGAGATTTGATAATCAAACTGGAAATAGAGAATAATTTGACTTCTGATAGCCCTTGAGGCTTCAGATGACTTCTCAAAAACATGAAAAACCATCCTTTAGCTGTTACTGATTACAAATCTGTGTATCTGGGCACATAAGAACTCTCTCTAACAGCTTTGGAAATTTTTAGAAACACACTTCCTGGAAGAACCTGAGAGGCTGGATCTGGCCAAAAAAATATAATACGGTCTGTGGCAGGATGCTTTGTACACTTCACCGTATTCAAGGACAGAAAGGCATTTACTTTATCTGGGATATCCTGTGAAAACACATTAAGACCACCAGGGAAACATCATCAGCAGGGATATGATCTGTGGTCATCATTGTTTTTAATGCGTGTTTTTTCCTTAGCAAATTCTAGACAAAGTAATTTGAACCTTGTAAAAAAGTACTGCATTCCAACCTGGGAAACATAGCAAGACCACGTCTCTAAATACAAAATAAACAAATTGCAAGCAAGAGGGGGTAGAATTTCTAAACTGAGTTCGTTGGTGAGGACATTGGATGGAGTCAAGGAGATGAAACACTGTCCATAATTCCACCGTATTGACAGAACTACTCCGAGAACTTTAATGCCTTTTTTGTGTTACTTTTCTTCTAAGTATTCATTGTATATACTTGTATAAGTTTTGTTTTTGTTTTTGTTTTTTGAGACAGAGTGTTATTCTATTGCCCAGGCTGGAGTGCAGTGGCACCATCTCAGCTCACTGCAAACTCCACCTCCCAGTTCAAGCAATTCTCCTGCCTCAGCCTCCCGAGTAGCTGAGACTACAGGTGCTGCCACCACGCCCGGCTAATTTTTTGTATTTTTAGTAGAAACGGGGTTTCACCATGTTAGCAAGGACAGTCTCGATCTCCTGACCTTGTGATCCGCCCACCTCAGCCTCCCAAAGCACTGGGACTACAGGCATGAGCCATCACACCCGGCCTGAAGCAACAATGTTCTAAGAGCTTCTGGCAAGAACTGCTGCCCCCAACTCATCACCACAACACTATCTTTCCCTTTCCCACTCCCCTCCCACACATATATATTCTCAGCCTTCAAAACCAAGAAGATCAATCCCATTATGATTTGTTTTTAGAACTTTGTTTTTAGAGACAGAGTCTTGCTATGTTGCCCAGGCTGGTTTCAAATTCCTGAGATCAAATGATCCTTCTCCTTTAGCTTCCCGATGGCTGAGATTACAGGCATTTTAAATTCACTACCAGAAACTAGGACTGCCACTTGGCAATCCTACCACATTCCCTGGTCGACTTACTCTGCCACACGGCTAGATGGTTAGTTCATACCCTCTCTCCTCAAACTTCTGACGCCTCCCCCTCCTCCATCTTGACTCTTGGCTCACGATCTTGTTTTCCACTTCTCTGAAAAGTAATCGAAGCAATCAGGAGAGAATTTCCACACATTCCCTCTATCACGTCTATTCCCACCTGCCCCTGTGCCCATATATGCTCTGCCTCCCTCCTGCTGCCACGGATGAACTGTCTGTGAGCCTGAGGCCAACCCCTCTCCTCATCTTCCGCAGTCCAAGCCCACCTCCCTACTTAGGGGCCTCGCACCAGCAATCCTACCCTCTTTCCTGTACTGTCTTATTTTCTCTCTCCATGGATCACTTCCAATAGCATACCAACATTCTGCGATTTCCCCCACCTTTAAATACCCCACCTTTGACCCTGTCAACCTCTTTTAAAACTAAGTCAAATCTGCTCAATGGCTCTCATCTCACTTAGAGAAAAGCCAAAATCCTGCAAGACCCTCTATAGTCAGAGCCCATCTCCTTACTACTGCACTGTCTGTGTTCTGGCCTCGTTGGTGTGCTCACTGTTCCTGGAACACACACCAGGCCTTCTCCTTGCTCAAGGCCTTTGTATCTGCTGTCTCCTAAAAGGCTCTCCGGCCAGCTGTTCATTCCCTCACTTCCTATCTTTACTCAAATGCTATCTTTTCAGAGGCACTTTCTTTGGCCTCCTTATGCAAAATTACCACCACACTCCCCCATATTCCCTCTCTTTCCTCCTTTATTTTTCTTCTTAGCACTTAAAGCTTTCTAACCCACCACAAAAACCGTACTTGTTAGGTTTATTGACTGTTCCCTCCATTTGAATATAAGCCTCATGACAGCAAAAAATTTTTTGTCTGTTGTGTTTGTTACCAAACATATTCCCTAGCGCTGCAGTGCCTGGTACATAGTAGATGTTCAATAAAAGACACAGACAGAATGTAGATCATCTTAAAGTTTGCACAGCCGTGCTTGTTTATGATTCTTGTGCAGCCTCTGCTTAGCGTTTTCTGAATCAAACCCATGGACCTCATTTTACCATGGTCTACTATGGACGTATCTTTTTGTCTTTCAAATATAAAATCTGAATATAGAATGAGAAGAGCGAAGGACCTGGAGTGCCTTCAGCAATGCACTGAGTCTCTGTCCTTGCTTTCATTTTGGTTCCTACTAAGTTTGGTTTGGAGAGAGGATAGCATTTGTGTCTATCTTGGGGGTGGGGGTTCAGCATGAGTATTTGGCAACAGAAAGGATGATTCAGAGCTTGAACGTGAAACCCATACAGAGGCTAAGGCGAAAAAATAGGAGCTAGAAAGAAAAGGGAGAATCAGACATATCGCCTGACAATATGGTTCTCTGGATCAGAAAGACACTGTGATCCAAAGCAGATTCCAAAGATCAAAGGAGAAGCGGCATTCCACACCAGGAATAAAGGTTTTAGCCTTGGTTAAAAGTAAACATAAAAGCAAACCACCTCAGGATAAAGATTCCAAAACCACGGGAGGCAGTGAGCTCTGGAGTCAGAACGACTTCACTTTAAGGCCAGTTTCCACCACCTCGGAGCCCTGGGACCCAGTTCTCACCACGCAAACCTCGAGCGCTCTCTGCAAACGGCAGGGTCTCGAGGGATGCTAGCTCCTTCCCCCGCTGCAGCTTCCCCTGCATCCCCACAGCCCCGCACCATGTAAGACACAGAGCAGATGCTCCAGAAATACTAATTTGATGAATGGATGAGTACCACCAGAAGAATCAGTTCCCAAATCAAGCCGCCTCTGCGCTCACACCAGACCTCAGAGAATCCACTTGCTTTTTATCACTTTCCCGCATGCCCTTCCCCTCTGCCTCAGCCACTCCTGAAACCGTGTTCATGCGTGTTGTTGGCGTTCCCACTCCACAGTGGAGCCAGTGTTAGCTACGTCAGTCCTGGAGCTGCCAAGCGTTCCTTTCCATTTAAAAACATCGCGTCTTAGCAGACAAGCGTGGACTAGGGAGGGCGGCGCAGGCACCATTTATTACTCCAGGCTGACAGATTCTTTTTTAGCAGTCTTGTTTTTCTCCTCCGAAGGAAAGCTTGTTTCCACAGAAGGATTTCCCCTCTTTGTGTTCATGCTTCATTCACAGTTTTACTGTTTACTTTTGCTTTTTATCTTTGCATAATCCTTGCTGTTTTAAGAATCTGGGGAGACTTGGGACCAGAGTCCCTCACCCTCCTGGGTAAATATCTCTGGTTCATGCCAATAACGGCTGACACATTTCCCTAGTTTTCCTTCACATCTTTGTCATGTGAAAAAATGCTGGTAAATCATGTGGACAAGTCTCCGATGACTCGGTATTTGTTCACGGGACGTTTTTCAAATCTTTCTGCCAGGATTTTGTGCAATAATCAGTTTGTTTTAATGCAGTTCCTGGAGAGAGGGTTTCAGTTTTGCATGGGCTGCACAACCACTGACCTGTCTGTAGGTCCAGCAAGGGTCTGGAGGCGGGGGTCGTCTTTGTTTGGAAGGCCAGGAGGCCCACTGCTTAGGGAACAGCTGTGCTCATGGAAGCAAGCGGCTGGCCTCCAGGACTAGCTCCTAAGCAATGGGGAATCTAGGATTGGAAACTGTTCGGTGGAGGTGCAAAAAAAAAGTGATGCCATCAGGCCAGGCGCAGTAGCTCAGGCCTGTAATCCCAGCACTTTGGGGGGCCCAGGCGGGTGAATCACGAGGTCAGGAGACGGAGACCATCCTGGCTAACATGATGAAACTCCGTCTCTACTAAAAATACAAAAAATTAGCCAGGCGTGGTGGCACGTGCCTGTAGTTCCAGCTATTTGGGAGGCTGAGGCAGGAGAACTGCTTGAACCTGGGAGGTGGAGGTTGCACTGAACTGAGATTGCACCAATGTACTCCAGCCTGGGCGACAGAGTGAGACAAAATCTCAAAAAAAAAAAAAAAAAAAAAATTGCATAGCATTTCACAAGTTTAAATGAAATATTGGTTGGCTGCTTGTTCATTATTTTCCTCCCTTATTCCTTCCTGTCTCTATTGTTAAGCACAATTATTGGCATAAAGGAGGTTTTTTTTTTTTTTTTTTTGAGACAGAGTTTCGCTCTTGTTACCCAGGCTGGAGTGCAATGGCGCGATCTCGGCTCACCGCAACCTCCGCCTCCCGGGTTCAGGCAATTCTCCTGCCCCAGCCTCCTGAGTAGCTGGGATTACAGGCACGCGCCACCATGCCCAGCTAATTTTTCGTATTTTTAGTAGAGACGGGGTTTCACCATGTTGACCAGGATGGTCTCGATCTCTTGACCTCGTGATCCACCCACCTCGGCCTCCCAAAGTGCTGGGATTACAGGCTTGAGCCACCGCGCCCGGCCAAAGGAGGTTTTTAATACCCGTTTTTAGACTGCATTCTAGCCTGGGCAATAAAGCAAGACTCCCGTTCTCTCTCCCTCTTTCTCTTCCTCTTTCTTTCATTCTTTTTTCTTTTTCTCTTTTTCTAAAAAAAAAAAAAGAAAAGAAAAGAAAAATGTTGCCTTTGAGGCCCCCCCATCATAAGTGAAGGCAGGGGACTCTTCTTGTTTTATTCACAATGTCCCCAGTACCTACCTGTGTGCACAGCTCAGGACTGGTATTCTGTAAATATCTGTGGAATGAATAAATGAACGAATGAGGTAAAAGGATAGGGCACCACAAGAATCCTCTTGAATAAAATGGAGAGTTTTGAAAGGATTAAATGGCTACCGTCATGTTTAATTTTACTAGAAAATATTTGTAATTCCACTGAAACACCAGGTTGGTGTGGCCTAGAGAAAAAAATACTGGTCACCAGTTTTTTTTTGTTTTTGTTTTTGTTTTTCTGATATAAGACAAACCAAAGCAGGGGACTTCATTTTTAAAAAAATTTATTTTAATATTCTCTGGGTACATGGTAGATATATATATTTATGGGGTACATGATACGTTTTAATACGGGCGTGCAATATGAAATAAACACATCATACATCATGGAGAATGGGGCACCCATCCCCTTAAGCATTTATCCTTTTTTTTTTTTTTTTTTTTAGATGGAGTTTTATTTTTTTTTCCCAAGCTGGAGTGCAATGGCGTGATCTTGACTCACTGCAACCTCTGCCTCCTGGGTTCAAGCAATTCTCCTACCTCAGCCTCCCAAGTAGCTTGGATTGCAGGCCGACACCACCATGCCCAGCTGTTTTTTTGTTTGTTTGTTTGTTTGTTTGTTTAGTAGAAATGGGGTTTCACCATGTTAGCCAGACTGGTCTTGAACTCCTGACCTTAGGTGATACACCTTCATTGGCCTCCCGAAGTGCTGGAATTACAGGCATGAGCCACTGCACCCAGCCTTTACCCATGTATCCTTTAAGTTACAAACGATCCAATGACATTCTTTATTTTTAAAATATAAAATTAAGTTATTAATGACTATAGTCATCCTATTATGCTATCAAATAGTAGGTTTTATTCATTCTATTTTTTTGTATCCATTAACAATCCCAACCTCCCTGCCAACCCCCACTACCCTTCCCAGCCTCTGGTACTTTCTATGTCTATGAATTCAATTGATTTGATTTTCAGATCCCACAAAATAGAGGACTTCAGGCAAAAAACCTATAACACCTAGTGTGTGCCAAATATGGTGGTAAGTAGGAGGTGAAAAACCAAGAAAATGACTTGTATAGATAATGCTATGTGCCTGGAGCTAGTATGTATGCACATATACAGAGTTAACAATTGAGTGCTTGCCGCATGCCAGACGCGATGTTATTCTTCTACTACCATTAAGATGTTGTAGCATTATTATTTCCATGTTACAGATTTAGAAACTGAAGCTCTGAGACATTACAAAAAAAAAAAAAAAAAAAACAGCTCAGGACGAGGTAACCTTGAAAATAATATGACTCTCACACTTTCCAGTGAAAAAATTACCCTCTTCCAAAAATTTCTGGCTAACCTGAATTAAAAAGCTTTTAGAAATGACAGTACAAAATCTCACATACATTTTTCAACATAAGAAACCTACCAAGGTCACTGACTTAATTTTTCCTTTGGTCAAAAGAAGAAGAGACAAATAAATTTTTGAATTTATTTCTCAGAGAATAGCTGCGCCCATAGATCAAACTTAATATAATCTTTGGGAATGATAGTTACCAATTTGAATAATGTTACCCTATGACAATTAATTAGCATGTAATATTATTTCCATCAGAGACATTATTAAATTTTAGAAAGTCTAGATGTCTCCAAGTGGGCTTCTTAGAAATAAGTCTGAAAGGATAGTTAATGGTAACTAAACACAGGATAGGGTTTTACTGTGGGAAAACAGTAAAATCAGGCTTCCTCTTTCTCCAGCAGCTTCCCCCAAATGCCTTTACTATTTACCACTCAGTGTCTCTCTCTATATATATCTATACACACATACACGCACACACACATATGTATATATACAGTTACAATAAATGTGTATATATGTATATACATATATACACACATATATACATACATATACGTATATACATATATACACATATATACGCACATATATACAGATATTTATATACATATATACACATATGTATATATAATTATACACAAACAAATATATATTTTTGTTGATACTGAGTCTTGTTCTGTTGCCCAGGCTGGAGTGCAGTGGGATGATGTCGGCTCACTGCAACCTCCACCTCCTGAGTTCAAGTGATCCCCTTGCCTCAGCCTCCCAAGTAGCTGGGATTACAGGCACCCACCACCACGCCTGGCTAATTTTTGTGCTTTTAATAGAGGTGGGGTTTCTCCATGTTGACCAGGCTGGTCTCGAACTCCTGAGCTCACATCATCCACCCACCTCAGCCTCCCAGAGTGCTGTGATTACAGGCGTGAGCCATCGCACCTGGCCCTCAGTTTCTACATTTACATCAACAGCTTCTGTTAGAGGCCTGGAGTTTCTTTAACCAGTGATATGGCTTGGCTGTGTCCACCCAAATCTCATCTTTAATTGTAGTTCCCGTAATTCCCACATATTGCGGGAGGGACCCGGTGGAGGATCATTGAATCACAGGGGTGGTTCCCCATACTGTTTTCATGGTGGTGAATAAGTCTCATGGGATCTGATGGTTAGTTAAGACAAAACCCCTTTGACTTTGTTCTCATTCTCTCTCTTGTCTGCTGCGATGTCAGATGTGCCTTTGCCTCCCACCATGATTGTGAGGCCTCCCCAGCCACGTGGAACTGTGAGTCTATTAAACTTCTTTTTCTTTATAAATTAGCCAGTCTCGAGTATGTCTTAATTAGCAGCGTGAAAACTGACTAATATAACCAGCAATGATAAAAAGGAAAAATAAACTTTTTTTCTTTAGATGGAGTCTTGCTCTGTCGCCAGGCTAGCGTGCAGTGGCACAGTATCAGCTCACTGCAACCTCCGTCTCCTGGGTTCCATCGATTCCCCTACCTTAGCCTTCCGAGTAGCTGGGACTACAGGTGTGCGCCACCATGACTGGCTAATTTTTTATATTTTAGTAAAGATGGGGTTTCACCATGACCAGGATGGTCTTGACCTCCTGACCTCGTGATTCACCCGTGTCAGCCTCCCAAAGTGCTGGGATTACAGGCGTGAGCCACCGTGCCCAGTCCGAAAAATACACTTTCAAGGCACACCAGATTTTATTTGCTGGGTTTGAATCAGATACGCAGACCCCAAAAAACTCTAACGGTAAGTGAAAGAATACGAGAAAAACAGATTTTCAAGGAAGGAATGTGAGACGTTCAGCATTTTTCATCCAGGGATGTAAATAATGTGATACACCTAATATCTATCCATTTCATTCAATATACATGTTTCAAATGTCTTCATCATGATTAGAGCCAGCCACTTTTGAGCCAACTAACCATTCTCTGAAGTCTTTGTCATATCTACCTCAGTTTCCCAAGTAGCTGGGACTACAGGCACCCACCACCATGCCTGGCTAATTTTTGTATTTTTAATAGAGATGAGGTTTCGCCACAGAAACACACAGGAATGCAAACACAGACCCTTCCTCTACTACATTCCTTAACTAGCTGCATATTATTCCAGAATTCATTACCAATTCTCTAAATTGAACACTGAGTCATTTCCAAATGCTTAATATTACAAAGAACATTGAAATGAACATCCAAGGAGTCTCAGGTCAAGGATGTTATTGAAGAGTACTTCAAATGCAAGAAATTAAGAAATCTTTGGAACGCATGCATGCACACACACACACACACACAAAGAACACAGTTATGTCAAAAGTTGTGCATATTCCTAAGATTTTTAATACACATTGCCAAACTCTCCAGAATGATTATGTTATATTAAGTTAAACATTTCACTATGTTTCCTGATATCATCATTGCCACATTTGCCAGGATTTGGCTGTAATGCTCAATAAATTTTTTTTCAAAATCATTTTTATTATAGTATATAAGAAGAAAAGTGAGTAAAGTATACAAGCTAAAGTGTACAGTCTGATGAATTTTTACATAGGTATGCCTCTGTAACACCACTTGTATCAAAATACAGAATATTTCCAACATCCAGAATGTTTCATTATGACTCTTCCAAATCAATACTTCCCAGCCCCACCCTGGTATAAGGGGTAATTTTTTTTTTTTTTTTTTTTTTTTTAAGATGGAGTTTTGCTCTTGTTGCCCAGGCTGGAGTGCAATGGCGCAATCTTGGCTCACTGCAACCTCTGCCTCCTGGATTCAACCGATTCTTCTGCCTCAGCCACCCAAGTAGCTGGGATTTCAGGTATGTGCCACCATGCCCAGCTAACTTTTTGTATTTTTAGTAGAGACGGGGTTTCACCATGTTGGCCAGATGGTCTTGATCTCTTGACCTTGTGATCCACCTGCCTCGGCCTCCCAAAGTGCCCAACCCATCTTTTTTGTTTTTTAAACTTCCTTCCATAGCCATTAACAAGTTTTACCTCTTCCTGAACTTCATAAAAATAGTCTTTTTATGTCTGGCTTATTTTTCCCAACACAATATCTTTGAAATTCATCCACATTCCTGTATGTTTCATTAGTTTATTATATTTTAATTAGTTCATTATTTGTATTGCTATGAAGTGTTTCACGGTGTAGGAAGCCCCACATTTTACTGTATCCATTCCCTGTTGATATCCACTTGGATTATTAATTAGTTTGGGCTGTTAGGAATAAGGCTGATATAGACACTATTGTGCATGTCTTTCAAAAGACACATGCACACATTTATCTTGGATGTATACCTAGTAATGGAACTGCTATTCATGGGGTGGGTATATGCTTAGCTTTAACGGAACTTGCTGGTTTTTCAAAATGGCTGAACTAACTTAAATTCCCACCACAAATAACGTTTGAGAGTGTCAGTTATTCCACATAGTTACCAACATATTGCCTAAACCTTAAGGTACTTGGTAGATATATGACATAACAGTCTTTACGTGGTCCATTTTACGTAATTTATTCCAGACGTTACCTGTAGTACACAGACTACAATAATGAGGGAGGAAGTTTAGTCAGTCGATTTAAGTGGCTGATCCTAGGTAGACAGGGTCCCAATTATCCTGGTCAGCATGTCTGAGACCATCTAAATCAGGGGTCCCTAAGGGCCATGGACTGATACCAGTCTGTGGCCCGTTAGGAACTGGGCTGCACAGCAGGAGGTGAGCGGTGGGTGACTGAACAAACGAGAGAGTGAAGCTTCATTTGTATTTCCAGTGGCATCAGCACCTGAGCCCTGCCTCCCGTCAGATCAGCGGTGGCATTAGATTCTCATAGGAGCCCGAAATCTACTATGAACTGAGCATGTGAGGGATCGAGGTTGGGCGCTCCTTATAAGAATCTAACGCCTGAGTATCTGTCGCTGTCTCCCATCCCCCCAAGATGGGACTGTCTAGTTGCAGGAAAACAAACTCAGGGCTCCCAGTGAGAGCTGGACTCCCAGAGAAGGTAGGGTGGACCTTGAGGGGCTGGAAGCTGATACCTTCCACTTGCTCCTGGAGATCCACACTACCTTCTACTTCTGACTCTACATTACGGTGAGTTGTATAATTATTTCATTATATATTACAATGTAATAATAGACATAAGATGCACAATAAATGTAATGCACTTTAATCATCCCCAAACCATCCCTTCCCCACAACCTGCCCACTGTCTGTGGGAAAATTATCTTCCATAAAACTGGTCCCTGGTGCCAAAAAGGTGAGAGACTGTTGGTCTAACATGAAAAAACGTCAAAGAAAAATCCATATGACCTTTCAAGTCAAGTTATTCACCTCCAAGATGAACCTCTAAGATGCGACCGTCGATAATACGCCAGAGTCAACAACCTAAAGAAAGATGCAGGCACTTGTATCTCAAATCTAATTTAAGAGGTTCTATGCTACTCTGCACATGAAGACCTCTCATCTCCACGAGAAGTCTCAAAAATTATTAAAAAGTCTATTAAAAATTATAATAAGGTCTACAAAAGCAACAGACTTTACCTAGTTGAGGCCTCACATGTCCCTGAGAAGAATGGCTTACTGTGTTCATTTTATAAATAAGTGAACTGAGGTTTTTTAAGAGGTATGGCTAATGAGATAGTGAATCCATCTCAAAGGCTATGTAGAAGAACCAACTTCGATTCTTTGTCCTTTAATCCATTGCCAGACTTTTTCCAAATGCACACTTACAAAAAGTAATTTGTAACCGTCTACCTGGAAGATCTAACCATCTGTTAAACAGCTGGAGCCAAGAATGTCTGAATCTGCACGAACGCCAAGAAGTGTGTGAAACTGAACTTGCGAGCCACCTCACCGTTTCCTGAGTGTGCCCAGGGTGTCAGCAGGGCTGATACCTTCCACCTGCCCCTCAAGATCCACCCTACCTTCTCTGGAAGTCCAGTGTACATGGCTGCATCCATGGACATGGCTTCCAGCTGGGCTCACCCCTGAGGAGCAGCAGCAGGGGGAAGGAGAGAGAAGAGTGAGGCTGCGGTTTTCTCTTCCCCTATTCCCTTCTCTATGGCTCACTGTGGGCTGGCTGCATCCCCTAATTGAAGGTCACAGCTTGGGTCAGAAAGCCCCCTCCACACAGCCTCCTCGCCCCCAAATTTGGGTAAGTTCTCCCTTTCCTCTTCAGGCCTAGGGCTGATGTTAGCCCTTATGTGACTAACCTGAAGGAGCTCTGTAATGATCTGCATTTTCTCTCTTCCTTTGTAAGAAGTTACTTCATTAATGGTCTTCAGATGATCTGATTTGAGTATATCATCTGTTTCTTGTTTGGGCTCTAGGTGATACCATAGTCTTGTCAAAGCCCGGGGCTGAAAGCTTCATAATAAATGAAAAGAAGGGCTCCATTGGAAATCTCATAAGTGACACATCTAGTCTGAGGACGCCTGGAGGAGGAAAAAGGAATGAATGAGCTTTTCCCTACTGACTCATAAACAAACCACCCAAGAAGAGTTGGTGGTCTCCTCAACACTGTTGCTATATAGCACGGGGAGAGTGGGAAGAGGAGGGAGGAGGCAAAGGGCTACATAGCACTTAATCATGTGCCAGGCACAGCACGGGACTTTCACACACATTACGTGATCATGTGCTGTGTAACCTTGTGTTAACTGAACCCTCTTTGTCCCAGTTTTTCATCTGTAAAATTAGAACAGTAGGAGTGTTGATAATTAAATGAGATAATACCTGTAAAGCAGCTAACACAAGACATAATGCATGTTCAATAAATATTAGCTATTAATAATGATCATAATAGTAATGATTTTTAAAGCTCTATAATAGTCTTTTAAAGTAGATATTATTTTGCACATTTTAAAGAGGAAACTAAGGCTCCACTGGTGATGTCACAAAGAAGAGGCAGAAGGGAAATTAATCTGAATCTTATCTGACACCAAATCCGTATCTATTCCACCATCACATCACCCTGACCCCAGGTGCCTCTCATGTGCCTCAATTCACAATCTATATAAGGGGTGACATGTATGTGACCCACATGCTGTCATACTCGTCTCCCAGATGGGTGACAGGCAAGAGTCTCTTTTTAGTTGACTCTCAGAATGCCTCCTGACATACTGCCTTAGTCCCTTTTTCTGTTACAATAACAGAATGTCACAGACTGGGTAATTTATAAAGATCGGAAGTTTATTGGGCTCATAGTTCTAGAGGCTGGAAAGTCCAAGATTATGGTACCAGCAACTGGCTGGGGTCCTCGCCTAGCGGATGGTATCACGTGGCAAGGAAGCACGCACACAGGACACAGAAAAAGGAGGCCGAATGTATCCTTTCATCAGGAACGCATTCCTCCAACGGCAGCATTCATCCACTCACGAGGGGAGATCCCTCATGGCCTAGTAAGCTCTTAAAGGCCTCGCCTCTTAATACTGTTACAGTGGCAATTAAGTTCCCAACACATGAACTTTTGGGGGACACATTCAAACCACAGCACTACCTAAGTACCCACTAATAATCACAGTTGACCTGTGAGGTAAAGCTAATTTGTTATCCAGGAGGAATAACATGAATCCAGATGGATGGTACAAAGTCAGATTCAACAAAGACTGTGTGCTCCATAGATCAAAATGCCTGATACAAAGAAAGCACTCAGTAAATACATGTTTAATAAGTGAATGAATAAAAGGTATTATATATAAGACCCATGCCTTCAGAGAATTTACAGAGAATAAAGATGGACAAAAAGAAGAACATAAACAGACCTAATGCAAACTAGCCTAAGACAAGTACCATAAAAGCATCGTCAATTGTGGGTAAAAGAAGAAGAGAGGAAAGTCTGAATTAGTCTGGGTAATGGCATTTAAAAAAGACTATGGTGGGCCGGGCGCAGTGGCTCACGCCTGTAATCCCAGCACTTTGGGAGGCCGAGGCGGGTGGATCACGAGGTCAAGAGATGGAGACCATCCTGGTCAACATGGTGAAACCTCGTCTCTACTAAAAATACAAAAATTAGCTGGGCATGGTGGCGCGTGCCTGTAATCCCAGCTGCTCAGGAGGCTGAGGCAGGAGAATTGCCTGAACCCAGGAGGCGGAGGTTGCGGTGAGCGGAGATCGCGCCATTGCACTCCAGCCTGGGTAACAAGAGCGAAACTCCGTCTCAAAAAAAAAAAAAAAAAAAAAGAATATGGTGTTGCTTTCAAGTTATCTTAATCTAAGCTCACCCTCTTCTCCTACAGATATTCTAATAGGCCTGCTTTAACAAGCAGATGAAAATAACGTATGGAGGGATGGAGGCAGCAAACCACATTGCCACGTGTGTACCTATGCAACAATCCTGCGTGATCTGCACATGTACCCCGGAACTTAAAGTACAATAACAAAAAAAAAACAAAAAAAAGAAAAGAATGTATAATTAGTAACACTATTTACCTTAAACTATTTATAAATAAGTTCATAAATCTCTTTAGGGAGAACAAATGGAACTTTCAACCAAATTCTGGGTGGGTCAGTCTGAATAAATGAGATCTTGAATTATTCAAACAAGAGCCCTAAGGTTCTACCATGTGTCCTTTTCTTGCTGAAACCTAACAGGGGCCCACACAGAGACTTTCTCCTCTTCCTTTGCTCTAACATGGAAATGTCTTTTTTTTTTTAATTTTAAGGGTCATGGTCATGATGCTATGACTCACATCTATAATCCTAAGACTTTGTGAGGCGGAGGCAGAAGGATCACTTGAGCCCAGGAGTTCAAGACCAGCCTGGGCAACATAGGGAAACATCATTTCTATAAAAGATAACAATTAAAAAAAAAATTAGCCAGGTGTGGTGGTGCATGCCTGTAATCCCAGCTACTTGGGAGGCTAAAGTGGGATGATCACTTGAACCCAGGAATTTGAGGCTGAAGTGAGCTGCAATCATGCCACTGCACTCTAGCCTGGGCAACAGAGCAAGACCTTATCTCAAAAAACAATAGTTGTTCTAAAAAGTTCCAAAAGTACAAAAGCTTAGACAGTAGAGGGTGAAAGCAAGCCACTTCCTCTCCCCAAATTCCCCACAACCCAAATGACAACAGGTGTCAGGAGACTATGGCCTGTGGCCAAAGCCAGTCTGCACCTATTTTTATACAGCCTATGAACTGTATAAACTGATTATTTTTATACGTTTAAATGACTGAAAATAGGAATAATATTTTGTGACATGTGAAAATTATATGAAACTCAATGTTCAGCATGGCACGGTGGCTCAAGCCTGTAATCCCAGCACTTTGGGAGGCCGAGGCAGGCAGATCACGAGGTCAAGAGATTGAGACCATCCTGGCCAACATGGTGAAACCCCATCTCAACTAAAATGCAAAAAAAATTAGCTGGACGTGGTGGCGTGTGCCTGTAGTCCCAGCTACTTGGGAGGCTGAGGCAAGAGAATTGCTTGAACCCGGGAGGCGGAGGTTGCAGTGAGCTGAGATCGCACCACTGTACTCCTGCCTGGCGCCGGGCAAAAAAGCAAGGCTTTTTCTCAAAGTATCAAAAAAAAAAAAAAAAGAAAGAAACTCAATGTTCAACATCCATGAAGTTTTAGTGACACATGGCCATGTCCATCTTTTTATATATAATCTGTGGCTACTTTCAAGCCAGAGCTGCAGAGTTGAGTAGCACCCCCGATCTAAGAGAATACATTCTTTGGCCTTGCTAAAAAACACCTCTTTCTAACTCTCCATCTCTTTTTTTTCTTTTTGAGATAAGCCTCACTCTGTTGCTTAGGCTAGAGTACAGTGGCACTCAGCTCACTGCAACCTCCGCCTCCCAGGTTCAAGCAATTCTCCTGCCTCAGCCTCCCGAGTACCTGAGATTACAGGAGTGTACCACCACATCTGGCTAACTTTTTTTTTTTTTTTTTTTTTTTTTTTAAGACTGAGTCCCGCTTTGTCACCCAGGCTAGAGTGCAGTGGTGCCATTTCACTGCAACCTCCACCTCCTGGTTTCAAGAGATTCTCCTGCCTCAGCCTCCCGAGTAGCTGGGATTACAGGCATGTGCCACCATGCCCAGCTAATTTTTATATTTTTAGTACAGACAGGGTTTCACCATGTTGGTCAGTCTGGTCTTGAACTCCTGACCTCGTGATCTGCCTGCCTCAGCCTCCCAAAGTACTAGGATTATAGGCGTGAGCCACCACACCCGGCCGCTTTTTTATGTTTTTAGTGGAGATAGGGTTCCATCATGTTGTCCAGGCTGGTCTCAAACTTCTGACCTCAGGTGATACACCTGTCTTGGCCTTGCAAAGTGCTGGGATTACAGGCATGAGCCACCGTGCCTGGCACTAACTCACCATCTCTTATCCATCCATCTATACATCAAACAAATTGTGATATAATACTCCCCATTTGTCAACCTGCTTCTTTTTTTTTTTTCCCACTTAACTATATACTGTGGCTGTCATACTCCAATCAGGTTGCTATAAAAAATGCCATGGATTCGGTGGCTTCTACATGACAGAAATTTATTTCTCACAATTCTAGAGGCCGGGAGGTTCAAGGTCAAGGCATTGGCAGGTTCAGTGTCTGGTAGGACCTGCTTCCTCATAGATGGAGCCTTCTTGTTGCATCCTCATGTGATGGAAGGGGCAAACAAGCTCCACTCAGCCTAATCCTGCTCACAAGGCTCTTCCCTCTTGAACTAATCACCTCCCAAAAGTCCCACCTCCTAATACCATTGCATTGGGGATTATGTTTCAACGTATGAATTGGTTGGGGGTAGAGGCACACAAACACTCAGACTAGAGCAGTGGCCATCACTTTTTAAGTTTTCATAGAACTATCAACTTTCTTTTTCTTTTTTTGAGACAGAGTCTCTCTCTGTCACCAGGCTGGAGTACAGTGGCATGATTTCGGCTCACCGCAACCTCTGCCTCCCAGGTTCAAGCAATTCCCCTGCCTCAGCCTCCTGAGTAGCTGGGACTAAAGGTGTGTGTCACCACATCCAGATAATTTTTGTATTTTTAGTAGAGACAGGGTTTCACCATGTTGGCCAGGATGGTCTCGATCTCTTGACCTTGTGATCTGCCTGCCCCAGCCTCCCAAAGTGCTGGGATTACAGGCGTGCACCCCACTGTGCCCAGCCAGAACTATCAATTTTCTAACACATATGTCAATATCACCCATATCCCTATCAAGTTTCTTACAGGCGTTTAACCACCAGCATGCATTCAAAAGCATCTCCTCCCTACCTCACTTATCTTGCTGGAGAAAGAGCACAGAGAGTATATCCCGCAAAGGGCTCAGAAGAAATGGGAGCTATAACCCTATGACTTCCCTTTGCAGAAAACACATCACCCTGGTAATCAGTCGCTCTCCAACTTGGCTGGTCCAGTGTGGTAGAACACACCCTGTGTAACTGCAGTTTAGTTGGAAAAATATTTGCCAAGCAAATATCTTGAGTAAGTGGGGAGTCCCAGCCAAAAATGTGAGATGTTAGTGTTCTGCTCATTTAGCTAATGTGAAGAACTAACTTTAGACTGTACAGTTTTCATATCTAATTTCTAGCAACTCACAGATTTATAAAGAAACTGATTTTACATTGATTTACTTCCTACAATTATTTTGATGGGACTTTGTTGATATTCTACCAGCAAATGTGTTTTTTCCTAGAAAGTTTCAATTGAGTCAGTAACTCTGAGCTACCGTAGGTGGTCTTTGGTATTTTCTTTAGTGAGGATAGAGAAAAAAGCATTTTTAGCAGCAAAGATAATTCCTGGAATGATTTTCAGGAATGGCTTGAATTAAGAGTTAAGGTTTTGCTAGAAGAAACTTTCTATGATAACATTAATATTAAAGAAAGCAAAACTTTTTCTGATCTCACATATGATGCTAATATACATTGGTTAAACAAAATTAGCTGGGTTCCGGTCACTGCTATATAACATGCCATTCCAAAATTTAGTGTCCTAAGATGATACTAGTCATTTATTTTTCTCATGAAATCTTCAGTTTGGGCAGTGCTCAGCGGGAATAGCTCATCTCTGCTCTATGAGACATTAACTGGGGTCATTCAATTGAGGCTGGAGGATCCGATTCCAAGATGACTCCTTTACATGGTTGGCAAGTTGGTGCTGGCTGTAGGCTGGGAGCCAAGCTGGGCTGTCAGCCAGTGTCCATATTTCCTTTGCATGTGGGCCTCTCTATGGCTTCCCACAGCTTGGCAATTCTAAGAGTCAGTGTTCAAAGGAACCAAGGCAGATGCTACAAAGCTTCTTACAGTCTACCTCATAAGTCAAGCAGTGTCATCTCTACTGCATTCTACCAGTGAAGCGAATTGTTAAGATCAGCCCAAAGTCAAGGGGAGGATAATAAGATCCTACATATCAATGAAAGGAGTTGCAAATAATTCATGGCCACCTTTAATCTACCATAGCACTTAAAACAACAATGTAAATGAATCTCTGAAACTCATGGTTTGGATATTGAAGTGGAAAAGAGAAGCCAAGAGTAGAATTAGAGTCTTTCATGGTTGGACCAACTCTCTTGACAAGAAGGAAGACACATGGTCAAGAGCACAGGCCAAGGCTGGGTGCGGTGGCTCACGCCTGTAATCCCAACACTTTGGGAGGCTGAGACGGGTGGATCACTTGAGGTTTGGAGTTCAAGACCAGCCTGACCAACATGGTGAAACCCTGCCTCTTCTAAAAATGTAAAAAATTGGCTAGGTGAGGTGGCGCACGCCTGTAATCCCAGCTACTTGGGAGGCTGAGGCAGGAGAATCACTTAAACCTGGGAGGCAGAGGTTGCAGTGAGCTGAGATCATCCCATTGCACCCCAGCCTGGGCAACAGAGTGAGAGTCCATCTCCAAAAATAAAAAGCACAGGCCACCCAAGTGTGACTCCCAGTTCTGTCATGTACCAATTGAATGACCATAGACAAACTGTGTGTCCTTTCCATGTTCCCGTATCTTCATTTACAAAATGGGGAAAATAATGATGTCCACTGCAGGGTTTATCTAGAGAAATAGGGATTTTTTTTTTTTTTTTAACAGATGGGATTTCACCATGTTGGCCAGGCTGGTCTTGAACTCCTGACCTCAGGTGATCCACCCACCTCGGCCTCCCAAAGCGCTGGGATTACAGGTTTGAGCCACCATACCCAGCCCATTAACTTCTAAATTTTTTTAACCTGATATATAACATGCTCACAGAAAATTGCAAAATAAGTGTTCTGTGAATTTTTACTAACTGAACAGACTTCGCTGACTACCACCCAGACCAAGACATGGAACACAGGAAAGACCAGGAAACAACAGGGAATGGGAGTAGGAAACAGCACAGAGTGCTGGAGACTTCAGCAAACAGGAGACCGCAGAATCTTGGCTCTTGCCAGTGATAAAGGCAGGATGTGTAGATTAAGCAAAACATGGCAGAGGGCCAGACTTAGTCCTCAGACCCGTTTGGAATCTTGCGAAAAGGTAGTGGTAGCGGAGCGATGGCTTGAAGAAGCGGGGAGGATCTGGAGTAGTACTAAGGGATGGAAAGGCGGAGGTGCGCGAAGAGCAAGAAGGGGATGTTAGCATAAAAGAGGTTGACATCGTATGTGTAGCTCAGCATGGCAGAAATAATGGGGATGGGATTAAGTAGGCTCAAGGTTCTGGAAGGAATCTTGGTGTGAAGTTGTCCTAATACAGAAGAAGCCTACCAGGCACTGGGAAAAGCTCAGAGACAAACCTCTTTCCACAAAGCTGTGATCACCCTTCATAGGTGTCACCTACTGAATCACTAACGCATCATAAGGAGCTCCACTCCCAGGAGCAACTGTGCTCAGTCTTTCTCCCCATCTCCTGTTGCTCATTCCCACCATAGTGGGACATTTCTTTTCTTTCCTTTGTTCACTTTGTTTTGCTTTTGTATATACTGCCCCCTCTACGTAGAGTTGGTAAAATTTCTCTCTCTTACAAAACGTCTCACGGCGCACATTCTGTTGGAAGATTTTGGTACTTCAAATCCTTTCTGGAAAAAGGCAGATACCAATGAGGAAGACTAAAGTGAAGTCCTGCTCACAAGTCTGGCTCTGAAATCCAAGGTATCTGGTGGATCTCTTCAAATAATCCCAAGCTCTCCTCACTGTGGCTGCGGCAGGCAGTTTAAGAAGTGGCTGATGAGATACTCAAGAGTGGTGGGAGGAGGGGAAATCTGGGATAATTAACAGCTAGCTGGGTGACTGGCAGATCTGGAGATGGCGGTCCACGGCAAGCAGCTGGTAAGGGTATCATCAGGAAGAAGACTGATTTATTTAGAAATATTTAGATCAAACTCCTATCTGAACATTAGAATATGCCTGCAGCTTACTGCATGAGACAGCACACAATAAGCATTTCAGTTTAGTGCTTGGCAAAGAGCAGATGCCCTCTAAACGCTTTCCCCTTGGTCACCCCTTTTCCTTTCTTCTACTACTCTTGTCAGGCTGTATATGGTTACATGAAGCCTTATTTACTTAGGGCCCCTGCTGGCTACAGTCAGCTCTTCTTCTCAAGCTCTGCCCCTGGGCTGATCTGAACTACATGGCCACACTGGTTTTCAATTGACTTTGGAAGAAAGATGATTTTTGAGTCATTTCATTCATGTGTTAAAGGTGAAGTCTCTAGTTCAGAGATCTTGAGTGTCTTTGGAAATATGTTCTGCCTTTTATCATCCCTGCCTTTTATCATACTAGCCTGGGGGCAGTGTGATGGTGCAGTGGGTTAGTTCATGTGTGTGAGCCCTTTTTTATGTTTAGCACATGATCTAGGTACTTTAAATACATTTGGAAAGAGGCAAGATGTAAATTAATGAAATCAAAGTGAAGAAAATCCCACTTTCTCACTGAAATCCTCTTTTTCACCCTGTATTTGTAAGTATAGTGTTTTTTATGAAGCACTGTTTTGGTTAACTACCGTAGCATAAAATAAAACTAAGCAGCAATAACTGTTAGCTGGCTTCTCTATAACACAGCTCTAGGTTCTTCACACTGAGTGAAAATTCTTTCTCAATAATTTAGGATGAGCTATAATTTTTATTTAAGAAAGTCAGGATTATTTTGGAGAGGGAGCATATGGGTGGTGATGGGTACATGTTTTAGGCTCTACAAAAATAATAGTAATTTATGAGAGAAGGACAGCTTACGTCACTCAGAATTTAGCGCTGAGAGTCCACATTGTGGTTTAGAATGAAAACATTTTTATTTTCATTTACAGTTTAAAAGCAGTTAAAATGTAACATATGTTCTTTTAGAAGCATGCATGCACACACACCTTTTGTATAAACTGGACTATACGAATGCATTTTGAAAGAAGTTTTTCCAAAAACTGAATGCAAGTCTTTCTATTACAATAGCTACATCTACAACACTGAAGCTAACTAGTGTCTGTCTTGTTGTTGGATGTTATCACAGTGCTTTACTATTTTAAACAATGCTTAGATCATCATTCTTTTCACCTCTCTTTATATGCCTGTTCCCTTAGGATAGTCTCTAGAAGTGTAGTGACTGAAACAAAGGTTAAATACATTTTAAAATCTGGACTATATATTTCAAGCTTCCCTCCCCCTAAATTACGTTGCTCTATATTCCTGCCAGTGCACTCTTCCTCATTCCCTTGCCAGCACTGGCTCCTGTATTTCTTTGCTATCTTCACAAGTTTAATTATATATCTCTTGTTACTCACAAAGTTTAATTTTGTTTGCACATGGACTGCCACCTGAATTTCTTCTTTGGTGAAGACCCGTTCATGACCTATGCAGGCGTGAGGTCTTGCCTGTGGTTTTATCTACATTGATAAATTTCACACATGTCATATATTGTTAAGGCATGGCAGACATTGCAGGCCTCTGATGAATGGCTGTGTACATTTTTGAGGCAGTGCTGGCTGTAAAATATAAATAGGATAGATAGAAAAAGGAATGACTCAAACAAAGCTTTTACTTCTTGTCTGAAGTAAACAAAACATGCTCTTCAGTATATTTGGGTCAACACATCTAGCACTTCTAGCTAAAGAAAAAAGGCTGGCTCTTGCTGCTGAGTCACTTACATCATGTTTCACTTGGCAACGTGACTCTAAGTCCTTCTGCAAATAAAGAGGGGCTGCTAGCTACTGCAAGCTCCAGCAATGCATTAACGACATAAAGATAAATTTACTCCCGTAGAAACATAGATACATGAGGAGGAGTCCAGCTATTTATACAAAGTTCAATCACTATTTTATTTTTAATCCAGTTCATCTTTCTTTCTTAAATTAGAATTTAAATGCCAAATGCTGTGAGGCTAGAGGTCATTTTAAACAAAACATCTAAAACCCAAAAGCCCTTTCTGGGCATTTGTATTACTTTAAACTGTTAAACAGTACATCGCATTCATGGATACATCCCTAGCACCACAACTTCATACTTCCTATTGCAAGCCAGAACGCCTCCTACAGTCAGTTACTTCTGTCCACTAGCATAGCTAACTTGCAAGGTAATCAGGCCAGACTTTGACAAAATCTTTATTTCTCCTTCTCCCTTGCCCTCCTTACCTAATCAACTGCCAAATCCTAGAGATTTTTCTTAGTGGTTTTTTACTGTAAAGCTTTTATTGTAGAACAGTTTTAGATTGATAGCAAGGTTGCAAAGTTCACCTCTTCTGCTAACCTAAGTCCCTGCAATGTGAACATCTTACATTACCACGGGAGTTTTGTCACAATGAAGGAACCAACACCAACACGTGACGATTAACTAAATGCCACACTTTATTCAGATGTTACCAGGTTTTCCCTAAGGTCCTTTTTCTCTCCCAAGATCCCACATCCAGGATCCCATGTCATGTTTAATCCTGTCTCCTTGTTTTGTGACTGGAGTTCATACTTGCCTTGTTTTTGATGGCCTGTCAGTTTTGAGGAACAGCGATCAGGTATTTTGTATACTGTCCCTAGTTCTACCTGGTCTTTTCCTCATGTTTGAACTGGTGTCAATGGCTTTTCTGGAGGATGACCACAGGGCTGGGCTGCCATTTTCAGCAAAGCCTATCAAGGGTGCATGCTGTCAATGTGGCTCTCCACTGTTTCACTCACAACACTTCTAACACCAAATGTGGTGATTTTTCCTCACGCCAACTAATTCTCCAGTTTTCTGGACAGCAGCCAGGTATCCTGTAATTCAATTCAATTCAGTTCTGACACTAATTACCCAGAGTGAACATAGAGCCCCACAAGACTGCCCCATTTCAGACACCAGTTGCAAGTTCTGGGCCCTCTATACTTCTGACTGGCTATAAATTGGGGGTCAGGGGAGTCCTAAAACTCCCTTCTCAGGGCTCACAGAACTAAGGAGAAGACTATACTACTCTTACTTGTTTATTATAAAGGATACACATGAACACTCAAGGAAGAAGCACACGGGATGAGGTCCAGAAGGGGCAGAGTGCATAAGCTTCCATCCCTGCGGGGTTGGGATGCACCCCACTCCTGGTACATGGATGCATTCATCAGTCTGGAACCCTCAGAACACTGTCCTCCAGTGTTTTTTAATGGAGCCTCCATAACAGAGGTATGATTGATTCCATCATTGGCCACTGGTGATTAACTCAATCTTGACCCCTTTACCCCTCCCTGAAGGAAGGGTGGCTCTATGCTGCTAATAAAGACATACCTGACACTGTGTAATTTATGAAGGGAAGAGGTATAATTGATTCATGGTTCCACATGGCTGGAGAGGCCTCACAATCATGGCAGAAGAACAAGGGACATCTTACATGGTGGCAGGCAAGAAACAGCTGGTGCAGGGAACTCCTCTTTAGAAAACCATTGGATCTCATGGGAATTATTCACTATCATGAGAACAGCATGAGAAAGACCCATCCCATGATTCAATTGCCTTACACTGGATTCTTCCCATAACATGTGGGAATTGTAGGAACTACAATTCAAGATGAGATTTCGGTGGGGACACAGCCAAATCATACCAGTGGCCCTGAAAGTTCCACTCTTTAATTAACATGGTTGGTTCCTTTGGCAACCAGCCCCATCGTGAAGCTATCTATGGGCCTACCAAAAATCATCTCATTAGCAGAACCTCAGGTAAGGCTGAAGGGGCTTGTTATGAATAATAGAAAATAATCCTATTATGCCTGTCACTTAGGACATTCCAAGGGTTATACAAGTTCTGTGTCAGAAACCAGGGACAAAGACCAAATATTTCTTATTCTATCATGACAACTTAGCTCCATGACCACTGAGTTAGCCCTGATGATGCTGACCATGACCACCTGCTTTAGCTCTGATGATGTTGACCATGACCATCTGCTTTAGCTCTGATGATGTTGGCCATGACCATCTGCATTAACTCTGATGATGTTGACCATGACCACCTGCGTTAGCCCTGATGATGCTGACCATGACCACCTGCCTTAGCTCTGATGATGTTGACCATGACCATCTGCGTTAGCCCTGATGATGCTGACCATGACCACCTACCTTAGCTCTGATGATGCTGACCATGACCACCTACCTTAGCCCTGATGATGCTGACCATGACCACCTGACTGGAGTAGTGTCTGCCGGCTTTCTCTACTCTCAAGTTACTGTTTCCCATCTTTCCATATTCATTTTTCAGATAGGGAAATGGAGGTTAGAAGTGAAATGATTATGTCAAAACTAAAAAGTAGTAAAACCAGAATTGGAAGGCACAGCTTCTGACTCCTTGTTCTGAGTTTCTTCCACTCTACCAGGAGTCGACAAACAATGGTCTGGGGGCCAAATCTATCCCAGCACCTGCTTTTATAAGGGCTGTAGTTTTAAACGTTTGGGGAAAAAAATCAAAAGAATAATATCTCATGACACGTAAAATTACATTAAATTCAAATTTCAGTGTCCATAAGCTTACTGGAACACAGCTTTCCTCTCTAATTACACGGTTGGTTCCTTTGGCAACCAGCCCCATCCTGAAGCTGTCTAGGGGCCACCAGAAGTTGCTAAATTGCAAAAGGCAATTTACATATTGCCTATAGCTGCTCTCACGATACACTGGCCAACTTGAATAGTTACACCAGAGACTGTGTACTGTAGACTGTCCCTAGGTCTAGCTGGTCATTTTCTCATGTTTCTCACGTTTTTCTCATGCCCACAAAGGTTAAAATGTTTAAGTGTAAAAATTTAAAATATCTGGCCCTTTACAGAAAGTATTTGCCAAAACTGCACTATACCATGCTATTAAGTTGCCTCTTTATTTATTTAGGTCAGGGATGAAGAAAAGCAGTAGCTCCTCATTTTTTAAGATGAGTTAATTGCCGGGCGCGGTGGCTCACGCCTGTAATCCCAGCACTTTGGGAGGCCAAGGTGGGTGGATCACGAGGTCAAGAGATCGAGACCATCCTGGTCAACATGGTGAAACCCCGTCTCTACTAAAAATACAAAAAATCAGCTGGGCATGGTGGCACGTGCCTGTAATCCCAGCTACTCAGGAGGTTGAGGCAGGAGAATTGCCTGAACCCAGGAGGCGGAGGTTGCGGTGAGCCGAGATCGCGCCATTGCACTCCAGCCTGGGCAACAAGAGCGAAACTCCGTCTCAAAAAAAAAAAAAAAAAAAAAAAAGAGATGAGTTAATTGTGCAATATACAAAGTGTAAAACAAAATCCTCTAAAACATTTCTTTAGGGGCTCAGATTTGAGGTTTGCTCAGATTTCCCACTTTTAGTGATGAAATCATCTAAGTGCAATGGAGGGCTTGGGTGTGGAAGAGAAGAGCTGCGGAGACAGGGACACAGAGCAGGGAGAGGCAGGGGCACACACATTACGCTGGACATTAGAATTGGAGAGAAGAGGAACTCCCCCAATTAACAGATCATAGATAAATTTGTGCAATGAGTCAAAAAAAACCCCAAAAAACAAAAACAAAAACAAAAACATACCCCGGGAGGCTGGGACAGGCCAGGAGTCTTTTAAATGCAAGTCTGAGATCTTCCTCCAACATGCATAGCAAAGGCATTCTCAGAAACATTCCCTGCATGTTTCCAAGTCTCAGCTGCTCCAACAGCATGCTCAAGAGACTGCCTCTCCACTCTCTCCCTCACTCAAACATGACCCTCATCATTCCTATCCACAGACGACATGGCTGGCTACTTGCCCAACTCCAAAACTGTTCTCTGTTCATTTCTAACTCTAGGAAATGATAGAGATGTCTCATGAGAACTGTATTCTGGGGTGTTAAGTTCTGATTTTTATTGTATGTATAATACAGAAAGTTACTTTTCATTTTTGTCTCAGTGTCTTTGGTGAATAGTCACTTTTCTCTTTCTAATTTCCTATCAAATACCCAAGAAATTTCTTAAGAGGCCCCTCCTTTTGAAAAATATTTTGCAAGGCAGATAAGAAGCTGGCATTGTTCAACAATCAGGACAATGGGATAATCCTTGGAGAGGAAAATGCAACCGTCACAAAAAGACAAAGGGCGAAGTGAGGGCCGTGTGAGAAAAACTTCATGAAAGCAGGTAATAGGAAAAAGAGCTGATGTTAGAAAGTTCAAGGTTAAGGACATTGCTGAGGCTGATATCACACTGACCTCAGGAACTTTATATTTAATACTTTATATTTTCAAACATGTGTTTCACCATCATAGCAACCCAGTGAGGTTGGAAACTAGCTTCATTTTTCAAGTCCAGTCCAGAGGCATTACATGGCTCATTTACGTTACCTCCATGAGATCAGGGCTCAGTATGTTGCATCATCACTGTATACCCAGAGCCAACCATCATGACTTGGAACACAGCAGGTGCTCAATAAAGACTTTCTGGGAAAATGTCGTTAGACCGATTGACAAATCCTGGAATCTTCTATCTCCTGCTATTTACAACACTAATGGGTAAAGACAACCCCTGCTACAATAAATGCCCCTCTCCTTTCTATCCCACTGCCAAGGTGCAATTTGCTGATCAATGACTTCCCAGCCTAGGCACCCTCTAAGGGCAGCTCTGATACTCAACCAGTCAACTGCAGATACAGAGAGCCAGGACAGGGCCTCGAAATCCCATTTCTTATAGGAGAGGATGGGTTATATTAATCTTAAAAGGCAAATGTGGATACCACAGTTTTTCTAGAGGACCAGTATTTCTAGAGGAGATGTTACCTGTTAATAATTAAGTCCTAAAGCAGCTTTTCAAACTTACATATGGGACTGGCTTTACTTAGCAGTTTAGCAATAAGAAAATAAAGCACAAAAAAGATTAGAATTCTGCACAACTTGCCTTCTGGTAGAAGTCGTATCCGTGAAATCTGTGAAACAGAATGAATATAAGGATCCCAAAAAAAGCAGAAGAAAATCCAGCTGTCTTTCTGTGATCTTCTCATAAAAACAGCTCAACTCTCAATCACAGTATACTTTATACAATCGATTCATTAACACCTATTTACATAATGACACAGTGTTTGAGGCTACAATTTTCCTTGCAGGAGGCATGATTTTAAAGCAAATATCTTCATAATGCTACACAATGATCCTCAAAGCATGAGAATGTCTAGCAGACAATGCCATGGGCTTCTGGAGCCCCCTTTCAGATTTTATTTTTGCTTTTCAGCCTCAGGAATGAATAGGGACTTTCTGGTACTGCCATTTTACCTTGTATTTTAGAGACATGTTGGGGATAACAAAGCATGAAATTGCTTTGCAAAAGAAATCATTTTCCTGTTTCAGTAAATGGTGCTGGGTATTGGGGGAGTCCATTCAATAGCTGATTTGAATAAGGGAGAGCAAAGAAACTCTTTAGATGCTGCTAAAGTTATTCCTGGATTGAGATATCAGTTCTGAGAGATGATGAGAAAAGAATTTATCTGAAAAGAAAAAGTGAAGAGCACTTGGTCATGAGAGAGTGATTGTGTTATTCTCAAGAAAACAGTAGGCCAGGTGTGGTGGCTTACGCCTGTAATCCCAGCACTTTGGGAGGCCAAGGAGGGTGGATCACGAGGTCAAGAGATCGAGACCATCCTGGCCAACATGGTGAAACCCTGTCTCTACTAAAAATACAAAAATTAGCTGGGCGTGGTGGCATGCACCTGTAATCCCAGCTACTCAGGAGACTGAGGCAGGAGAATGGCTTGAACCCAGGAGGCAGAGGTTGCAGTGAGCCAAGATCGTGGCATTGCACTCCAGACTGGGCGACAGAGCAAGACCCTGTATCAAAGAAAAAAGAAAAGAAAAGAAAACAGTAGATTGTTCCCAGTTTTGCCACTAGGCCACCCAGCTATGATGGCATAACTAGATATATAAAGCTTAGTATCTGCCAAGGGCAAATTGGTTCCTCAGTCAAAGCACAAATAAGTCACTAGCTTGACAGTAGAATCAGCAGCAGTTTTTGTTTTTCACTAAGACAACAGAGAGCTCATAGTCCCCAAAAGAAAAAGCACTTCCTTGCCAACATTTGTCAAAACAATGATTCTTTTAGAAAAATCCAATGATGGTTTCCTCCCTGAACCCCATCAAGGCAGGAAATGGAATTGTATTTCTAAAATGAAGGAATGTCTAATAATATTTATGTTTTTGGATGTGTGTGATCATTAAAATGTGACTTCTATTTGCCATGTACAGTGGAGACAAATTAGAATTGATTGCATGTAGAGATTCTGTTTGTTTCATATCCTTTTGTATATGCTATGAAATCCCAAAATCATTAGACTAGGAGGAACGTGGAGGCCATTGGACCCACCTTATGTCTCTCTGCTTCAAAGTGTGGCCTATGGACTAGCAGCATCAACATCTTCCAAGAGCCTGTTAAAAATGCAGAATCAGCCCCAACTCAGATCTAATAAATTAGATCACCAGGTGATTTGTATGAACATCCATCTCCCATCTTCTATAGCTGTAACTCTGCTGAGTCTCTGACACACTCATCTAGCCTACAGATGGGTTAGTGGTCAAGGAGATGGTGTCTGAGAATTGGAGTCGCTTTGGCCGTTGGTAGGATGGGTGCTGACTGGCCATGCCTAGGGTCACATCATCAACTCTGGATGAAGGAAGGGCCTTAGAACCATGGGGACTGAGAGTTGAGGAAGAAAATCAAGGGCTACTATCAGAAGAACAGGAAATGGATGAAAGGCAAGCAAACCAAAAGGCGTTCCAAGAAGTGATCAATTATTTGGGATGAGCATCTCACCAAAGTCAGATCAATGAAGAAAAACTGTGATCCCTATGCTGTGATCTTTTTTTTCCAAGTCCCTGTGTGGAGTTGGAGAACAGTCCCTGAGCACATGGGCGGCCCGAGAGGTTGCAACTGGCTGTATCTATAGAGAGGGGGAGGCTCTAAGATTGAAGTTATAAAGTTCATAGAATGTAAACCTAGAGCTCCCACATGGAGAAAGCCTGCCTGAGAACAAAGCAAACCCCAAGGAAACAGGGCTAGGAAATGGAGAGAGACCAAGTCCCTATAAGCTCAGTTGCGTCCCTGAATGTATGGCTACTAACTCTAGGGACCACCTTTCACACTGTTTTCTTTTTTTTTTTTCCCATTTATTTATTTTATTGCATTTTAGGTTTTGGGGTACATGTGAAGAACATGCAAGATTTTGCACAGGTACACACGTGGCAGTTTCACACTGTTTTCTAATGCAGTGTGAATGGGCCTCTGAAGCTGTGCCATGACACGCTAGCCCTCCCTAGATCCAGCTATGCCTGAAGCACATTTTGTTTCTGGACTTCTGTTGTATGTGCCCATCAACTTCTCCATCTTCTTTTTTTTTTTTTTTTTTTTTTTTTGGTTTAAGTTGGTTTGAGGCAGATTTTCTGTGACTTGCAACTGAAACACTGCTAATACCCATGGGGTGAGTTTTAAAAATATTCATACTCATCCCAGACCAGAACTTTTTCTCCTACGAAAGACAGACTCTGATATGGCCAAGCTGGAGATGGGGGGAGAAGAAAGGGTTTGGATGATGCATTCTTATGCACTGCCAGGAAGAAATCCTCTATGGGAGGGCAATATGCCAATATCTACATTTAAATATTTTTAATCTTCAAAAGTATATACCATTTGGCCTAGTGATTTTATTTCTGCAAACTGATAATACAGATAAATTAGCACATGTACCAAAAGATTTATGTTCAAGGATAACATTTAATTATTGTTGGAACAGCAAAAGATTGTACAAACAAAACGTCCAGCAATAAAAGGCTAGTAAATGATGGGCCATCTAAACTATGTTTAACAAACATTCCTGTAGTTATTAAAAACAAATATGGGAGGTCTACATGTGCTAACCTGGAATAATTCCTAAGATAAGTAAAAACAAGTAGGGTGGTTGGGTACGGTGGCTCGCGCCTGTAATCTCTGCACTTTGGGAGGTCAGGGCAGGTGGATTACCTGAGGCCAGGAGTTTGAGACCAGCCTGGCCAACATGGTGAAAAACCATCTCTACTAAAAATACAAAAAATTAGCTGGGTGAGATGGTAGGCACCTGTAATCCCAGCTCCTCAGGAGGCTGAGGCAGGAGAATTGCTTGAACCCAGGAGGCAGAGGTCACAGTGAGCCAAGACTGTGCCACTGCACTCCAGCCTGGGTAACAAGAAAAAAACTCCATCTCAAAAAAAAAAGTAAAGTATGAAATTATGTATATAATATGCTACCATTTGTGTAAATAGATCTATATGTGCATATATGCATACATTAAATGTATGTACATGGATATATCTCTAGGAATAGACAGGAAGTTAATAGGGGTTGTTTCTGGGAAGGGGACAGGGTTGGGAGACCCACTTTGTGTCTTCTAAATTTTGAAAATACTATATGCATCCATTACATATTCGATGCCTTGGCAGTTTTGAAATGTTTCCCTCCTTTTTCTTTTATTAATACAACTACTGGTCCGGAGAAAATGAGAATGCATATCCCAAGCAAGAAGTCTGGAAACTGAGCAATCAGCAGCCCCCTCCTCTCTAATTTAGGCCAAGAGCTAAGCATATCATTCTCACAAATGAAAAAAATCACTGAAAGAACTTCATAATTGGCTAGGGTAGAGCTGCAGTGGGAATGGAAATTATTTTCCCCAGGAGCAGAGGGGCAGAAAGATTCAGCCTTGGAAACATCTGTCCTGCTGTTAGGTACTGCAGGGTATGCTGCAGAAGTTCCCAGGATCCTCCAATCAAAGCCACCTACTGGTAACTACTTTCTCTCCTGTGGTGTGAATCCTCAGTAGCCTCTGGCCAGCCCTACTGGCCATCTAGAATTACCAAGCCCTCTGCTAGAACAACACTGTTTTCTGAAGAGCTTCCTTTATTCTTTTATCCCTTCTAACACATGTGCAGCTGGAAACATTCAAAGCTTCAAGCAGTTTAAATCAAGAGTGGAAGTAAGGCTGCGCATTGATTCTTAAGCTCAGATTCTCCTGATTAGGAGGGTTAGATGGTCTCTGCCTTGAGTTGGTGTGATCGGCAGTGGCCACCGTGTACTCACTGACACTGAAACAGCAAACAGCAAACAGCAAACCTGAGACACTCAGAGCCAAGTCTGCCACATAGGGAGAGCTGCTGTTTGGGAAGCTCGTGATGGTCATTCAAGTTGGGAATCATTTTATGGGTTTAAAATGTGCAGCCTAAACATGCTGATGTTATTGTTTCCATCAAGCTATAATTCACCTACAAATTAACCACTGCTACATTGATTCAATTCAAGGCTATCTTAGAAATAGTTTGATCCCAACTTTTGGGATTAGAAACTTGTTCTCTGCTTCTATTTTCCCAGCAAAGCTCCTCCTCCTCTCCAAATTATAAATGTTACCAGTTGTAAGAGTATTACTTGGTAGTCTTCCGAAATTATACGTGCAAGATGGGTGGGACAGTGGGAAGTGAGTGGAGAAGATGGCACATGTTGCTACCAGAGGACCCAAAATTGATTTTAATGCTTTCTTTAATGAACACTCAAAGTGTGCAATATTTACCTTCCCAGGCCTTAGCCTTCTCATCTGGCCACCTTTCCTGGAGAATGAGATAGATGATCTCAGAGCTCCCGGACTGCACCATCAACCCTTGGACCAAAAGCACCCAGAGAGGCGAGGTGGCATCTACAAAATCCCACAGTTTGGTTGTTTTGAATATGACTGTGGATTTGAGTGTGTGTGTTTTGATCATTCACAGTGCTTTTCTTAGGAAAATGCTTAGTAAATGCGTGTGGAGCTGAGCAACCTTTGTCTCTATTCCAGCTGCCTATAAGACTGTGTGTGTTCAGTTAAACATTAAAGGACAGTTTAAGCATGAAAATTTGCAGACCAACCAATTTAAATGTATTTGACATGGACTAGTGTCTATTATTCTTTATAGTAAGCTGATAGAAATGTACAGTTCTTTTAAGTTGGGGAGATTTTAAAAATTACACAGACAAGGCTGGGTGCAGTGGCTCACGCCTGTAATCCCAGCACTTTGGGAGGCTGAGGTAGGTGGATCACGAGGTCAAGTGATCGAGACCATCCTGGCCAACATGGTGAAACGCTGCCTCTACTAAAATACAAAAATTAGCTGGTGTGGTGGTGGTACACACCTGTAGTCCCAGCTACTTGGGAGGCTGAGGCAGGAGAATTGCTTGAACCCAGGAGGTGGAGGTTCCAGTGAGCCGAGATTGGGCCACTGCACTCTAGCCTGGTGACAGAGTGAGACTCCAACTCAAACAAACAAACAAACAAAAAAGAATTACATAGACAGTCTTAAACTAGAACTAGCTTAACTTTGCTAGGAGCCTCTCAAGTTTGGGAAGGTTGTGAAGCCAGCCAAAGAGGGCTATGAATCGTGCCGTGCCGTCTGGGGAAATAGCTTTGCCTTTGCTTCACTACAAGCCTTCCTGTTCCCTCCCCCATTCCACAGAACATGATGCAGCCACAACAGGTGCCAGATGCCCCATCTGTCCAGAGATTGCTTTAAGCACATCAGTCTGGACAGCCACAAACAGAATCTGACCTCATTCACTTTATATATAGTCAGTTAGCATATGTTTGGGTTAGACTGTATCATGGACAACAGCCCCAGCAAAAACCATCCTGAACAGTCTGTGACCAGGTCTGAGTCACTGTTACACTTCCAGCAACAATGTCAATGCTTCAGATATAGTAGGTACTCACTCAATCAAGGTTAGCTGAATGAATTAAGTATGACAGCTTTCATCAGTGTTATGACAACATGCCTGGGAGAAAAGATGATCTACGACTATGAGTTTGAACTGAGGGTTACACAACCTAGCTTGTAGCACATCTGAAACGTAGTTTTTAATTTCAGATGTCATTCCCAATTGAAAGAGTTTGTGCTAAGTACAGTCATACACAACAAGAAGCTAGCAATATACTGAGATTTTCATAGCTTTAAGTAGAGCGTGTATACATAAATATGCATATATGCACATTGGGAAACATACACTTTCACTCACTAAAGCAAACGTCATTATAAAATAACTAAAAGATGTAAAATTGATTTAACAAAAATAGCAACTGAACATTGCAAGTAACAGAACAAGATTCATTCCGAAATGACTCTAGATTCACTACAAGTGAAATTTCATCCCCCCAAATACCAACACACAGTAAAAAATCTGATCAGTTCTAAGTCTAGAAATTAGTTCAGACCCCATGCTGCAATATGACACTGTATGTGTTGAAAGCCCTTCAACATGTTTCACAGCTTGAAACATCAACCGATTCCAGGGACACTGATTATTGATGGTTCACAATAATTAAATACACTTAAAAAAAATGGAAGCTACTAATAAAATATATCAATGAGGCCTAGCACTGTGGCTCACGCCTGTAATCCCAGCACTTTGGGAGGCCAAGGTGGGTGGATCACTTGAGGTCAGGAGTTCGAGACCAGCCTGGCCAAGATGGTAAAACCCCATCTCTACTAAAAATACAAAAATTAGTTGGGCATGGTGGCGTGCACCTGTAACCCCAGCTACTTGGGAGGCTGAGGCAGGAGACTCGCTTGAACCTGGGAAGTGGCGGTCGCAGTGAGCTGAGATCATGCCATTGCACTTTAACCTGGGTGACAGCAAGACTCTGTCTCAAAAACAAAAACAAAAAGTCAATGAGCCAATAGATTCCTTAGCAGTAACTCTATAATAAGCACACATTGTGGAGTTGGCCTGTCTGAGTTCAAATCCAGATTATACTGTGCTCTCTTCGGCAGCACATACACTTAACAAAACAAAAAGCAGGTTACATCACTTTTTAGCTGTGTGATTTTGAACAACCTATTTGATCTCTCTGTGTTTTCCATCTATAAAAGGGGGATAATAAAAGCATGTACTTCATAAGGACATGGTAAGTATCAAATGAGATAATTGACATAAAAACTTTTATGAAGGAAGTTAGCACGTGGCAATTAATCAGTAAATGGTTTTTATCATTGTTATATCTACCCACAAAACATGCCTATTTAACAAATGCTCACCTTTCTAATCAAAAATCCATCCTTCCTCAATGCTCACCCTCAGTGTCTTCAGCAGCACAATAATAATGTGGAAACCGGTTTGTCTTGCATTCCTGTTCCCAAGTGCCTGATACCGTGCCAGGCCCAGAGTTCGGTACGTCCTCACTTAGTATCAGCTGTGGGTTTTAGGAAACTTCGACTTTCAGTGGAACAGCTGAATTGCTATGATGAAACCAATTTTAAGAGTTAAGTTCCTACATATTTCTCATCAGGAAAACATCACCAAACTTCTAAATAAAGACCCCAAACACTTCTATATTAAACACTGAAATCAATGTGAGCTAAATATACACTTAAGAAAGATGAATGAAAACAAGTAAGATAATTAGTTACCCAATTATTCCAGTTCAGGGTCTTGGGTGGCTGGAGCCTGCCCCAGCAGCTCAGGGTGCAAGGCAAGAACATACCCTGGACGGGACGCATCCCATAGCAGGGTCCACTCACATCTACATCCACACTCACGCTCACTCAGACTAGGCCTATGTAGACATGCCAATTCATGCAATGTGCACATCTTTGGGATGTGGGGGGAAACCCGATCACCCGGAGAAAACCCACACAGACATAGGGAGAACATACAACCTCCACACAGACAGTGGCCCTGGCCAGGAATCGATTTGTTTCCTCATCAATGCAATAACTAACATTGGACACAATGACCATTATTCAAGGACCCACTATAGTTGCTCCAAACATATTGGGTAAGACAGTGAAATGATGACAGCAATATTTTAAAGCACTTTGGAAATACATCACAAAAGGTATGATATTCACTGTGATCCTTAAGGGTTAAGGGAGAAAGAGAGGAAGTCTAAGCTCAGATTGCTTTGCTTTTCCCACAGGGACGAAAGAGAAATGAACAGCAGCAAATACTGAAAGGTGTGCTGGAATTAAATTGTGTCAATTTCCCAGCATAATAAAAACAGCCCGTTCTGGAGCCATGGCTGATCACCTATTCATCCACTCTATTCTTTTAAAAAACAAATGACTCTCTCACCCAAATTCTCTCTCTTACCGATATGCATGACTCACTAAGAATTCACATTATGTGAAATCACAAAAAAGCAATAGGAATTCAACAAGGCATTTTCTAACTCTCACAAAAGTTTGGCCCCCAAACAGTAGGCAACAGAGTGCTGAATTTCCAACAGATTTACCACCGCTGTCTGACAGCAAGACCCTATGAAGGAGGTTGGGGCCGACACTTGGAAGCTTTGTATGGGGAGGGGATGCTATGCTATGAAAGATTCTTAATCAGACCAGTGGGAGCTGCCCAAGGCTGGCAATTAAAGCTCTTCCTGGCCAAAACCCACAGAGACATCAGGCTTCAAGTACAGGTATTCAGCACAAAAAGCCAAAATTATCCCCTGGTGTGCAGAGGTTACACTGTTATAAAAGCAGAGGATTTTTTTTTTTGTCCTCTTTAGAGAAATACAATCATGAACTGCTCCAATGCAAAATTAAATGGCAAAATGTCCATGACATAGCAAGCTCCCTTCCCCAAAAGAAAGAAAAGTTGTAGAGAATAGGTATTAGTGAGTCCAATTAATTAAGTAAAATCAAAACCAAACCCTTTCCACTATCCCCTTTCTGTAATTTATACATTGGAAGTTTCCTGAAAACAGGTATCAAAGTGTTAAAACTGATTACCACTGGAAAGTGATGGGGAGTCTTTAAATTTTATGTAATTTTTTATTACAGGAAAAGTAAACAGATTAGTTTAATGAACCCTGATGTACTCATGCACTCAGTTTCAGCAATGATCAATTCATGACTAGTTCTGTTTCATCTATACCACTACTCACTTCCTTCCTTCTGTATTGTTTTGGAGCAAATCCCAGACATTACTTCACCCTTAAATATTTCAGTATGTATTGTTAAAAAACAAGGAAACTTTAAAAAAAGAACCATAAAAATAATCCCATCATTATACCTAAAATATATAAATGATAACAATACTTCAAATATCCAGTGCTTAAATTTCCATTGTCTCAAAAATGTTTTTATGTAAAAAGAAAAACTTTATACAAATTAAATTTAAAGGACTTTAATTGAGCAAAGAACAATTCATGAATCTGGCAGCACTTTGAAGCAGAAGAGGTTCAGAGAGCTCTACTCCATGACTGGGCAAGGAGTATTTATAGACGAAAAACAGAAGTGAGGCACAAAAATAGCTGGAGAGGTGGCAGCTCAGCAGCTGCCTTATTTGGACATGGTCTGATCAGTTAACAGCCTGTAACTGGCTGACACCCAGCTCCTTGTTACAAAATGTATTCCTAAACTAGGCTTTCAAGTTTGTTTACCTACTAAGTTAGGTTAAATTATTAAGGAGGGACTCATGGTATGGAGGTAGTCTCAGGCCAAATTTAGTTTAAAATTTGTTTTGTTTTACAGTTGTTTGAATCAGGATTCAAATAAGGAGCATATATAGTGATTGGCTAATATGTCCAAAATTCAAATAAGGAGCATATATAGTGATTGGCTAATATGTCCAAAATTCAAATAAGGACCACATATAGTGATTGGCTAATATGTCCTTTAAGTCTCTCAATCTACAGGTTCTCCTTCTATCTTACTGGGTTTTTTAAAAAAATAATTTGTTACATTTAGAATTTTGTATATCAATTTGAAATTGATCATGAATCGTTTTTTTTTTTTAATAAGGAAGGAAAGAAAAATTAAATGGCTGACAGCACAGCACTGAGTTCCTTCATTGATGAAAAAATAAAAAAACAACCCATGGTAAGAGATACAGCAGTCATTAGAGGACATTCCTCTGTATCCCAAAAAGCAACTGAACAAGAGTCCATCAATATATAAAACTTGCTTAAGAGGTGACTTTGTGAAGCTAGTGAACTATCACTAGCACAGTAAGACCGATGGCAGTGTAAAATGTCATCACAAATCCATCTGAGGCAACACACAGATCTGCAACTGTGTCTTGGTTCCACCCTAGCTAAGAATGGAAATGGGGGCTGTTAGGAAGACAGAAGGGAGAACTTATGTTGGGAGCAACAGATGAATGTCCACCGTCATCACTGTTTACATTTGTTGTGCTGTGATGCCCTTGTTAAATATGGAAGGTGGTTTCAGTGCTGAGATTAATTTTCAATAGGTAGAAGTTAGGGAGAGAAGGTTTCCAATTGTCAGAGTACAGGATAATGCCTCACACTTGGTAGGGACTATACACACTTGTTGAGATTAACATAAAATAGCTTTAAATTTTAAAGCAGATAGCCAGTGATGCTTCCCAAACTACAACACCAAGAAAAACAAATTTATAGACTCTCCATGTCACTCCACCTGGATTAAAAAAGAGTCCATATTTACATACATGTTTGAATCCCTTGGTTGGTTATGCAAACAAGCAGCATTCATTGATCAAATATTTGTCATTGTGTCTTTCCCTGTAATAGAATCAAAGAATCATATAATTTGAAAAGTCAAATTCACAGAAGTAGAAAGTAAAACGGTAGTTACCAGAGGCTGGGGGTGGGGACAGGGAGTGGGATGGGGAAAGGGAAGATGTTGAACAAAAGGTACAAAGTTTCAGGCCATGCACAATGGCTCATACCCGAAATCTCAGCACTTTGGGAGGCTTAGATGGGAGGATTACTTGAGGCCAGGAGTTTGAGACCAGCCTGGGCAATACAGCAAGATCCATTCTCTATTAAAAAAACATTAAAAAAAAAAAATTAGCCAGCCATGGTGGCATGCACCTTGACCCTGATACACATTCCCCAGTGTAGACCATTCCTGGTTTTACTGGAGTGCTCACCTCTTCTTCCCAGAGCCCTGGGACTTGGGCTCTCCTCAATTTCCAGGGGGGATTAGAATTCAACCTCAAATCTCTACCTAGTTCCTACCAGCCCTTCTCTGTTGCTCCTGATATTTTCTTCATTTTGAAGGAATGGTGTCAATATAACCTGGATGCTTCAAAATCCAGTCCCCAGGTCAGTCAGTCCCTTGGGTGCAATTCCTTCTAGCCACTGTCCCAGCACTCTGTGAGGCGAAGGTGGATCTCTTTATTCTTTTCCCTCCTACCCCCATCATATCCTCCTCTCTCAATCTATCCTTTCCCCCAGATTCTGCCCGTAGTCAGTCCTGGTTTACTCCCAGTTGTTTGCGTGCTATGTGGCACGGCCTAACCAATTACAGCACCAATTAAATCCCTCTGATTTCTTCTTTCCCTATGAAGTGGCATAAAGCTGCTTCTATTTCATCTTGCACAGTTATGATCACTCTTTGAAACTTAAATGTAGGACTTCACAATTTTTGCTTTTTAATTTAGCTTTATTAGTTTGTGCCCATTATGTCAGCACGTCTATAGAATCTGAAACTGCCATTTATCATAATGAGGTATCCTTCCGAGATGTTTTTATCAGCTGCATTTTGGGGTTGTTTTTGGTTTTTTGTTTGTTTTGTTGTTTGTTAGTTTTTGAGATGGGGTCTCACTCTGTCGCCCAGGCTGGAGTGCAGTGGCACAATCATGGCTCACTGCAGCAATTAGTTTGACCTCCTGGGCTCAGGTGATCCTCTCACCTTAGCCTTTCAGGTAGCTAGAAATACAGGCGCATGCCACAATGCTATGCTAATTTTTTTGTATTTTTAGTAGAGACAGTGTTTCACCATGTTGCCCAGACTGGCCTTGAACTCCTGGGCCCAAGTGATCCACCCACCTTAGCCTCCCAAAGTGCTGGGATTGCAGACGTCAGCTATCATGCCCAGCTCAGCTGCAAATTTTTTTGATAAAGTCTTCTTTGCTTTTATACAAGTTACTAATAAGATGGCTCTTTATTATAGACATTACTTTAGTTTGGTCTAAAACCAACAGAATCAACATTTTCTGGCAAAAATCATCCACTTGGCTATCTCCAAATAACTATACAATCTTACTTTCAATATTTTAATAAGGGGTTTTGTGACTGCTTTGTTGAAATTGATATTCACTATCTAGATATTGTTGCCTGAGCCTGGTTACCAGAATGAGTGTTCTTAGTGAACCCTTATGGGTTCCTGGTAATCTCTTTATTCTTCTCCAACTGCTGACATCTATTTGAGAATCTATTATAAACTTGTCAGGGTTTAAATGAAATGTCAAAGACCATTTGTGAAAAAGTCAAACAACACTCTGCATTTTCTCATTTTTTGGCATAGCTCCTATTCTCTGTAACATTTCCAAATTTACTAATAGGGCCACGTGTGGTGGCTCATGCCTGTAATCCCAGCACTCTGTAAGGCAGAGATGGGAGGATGGCTTGAGGCCAGGAGTTTGAGACCGGCTTGAGCAACATGATGAGACCTCATTTTTTAAAAAAAAAGTACTGACAGTTGCTCTAAGGTCAGTTCCTTTACACATGGGATGTAATCAGACTGGGTTTTCTTTCCATCTTTCCACCTATCCAGTGTTTCAATGTTCTTTTAATTCATTTGTTTTTAACTGAAAATTTTACTGAGATAACTAAAGATTCACATGGAGTTGTAAAACATAATATAGTGATCCCTTGTAGATTTTACCCTATTTCCCTCAATTGTTTTTGCAAAACTATAGCATAGTGATACAACCATGAAACTGACATTTGATATAATTCCCCCATCTTACTCAGATTTCCTGTTATACCTGTACTTGTTTGTGTATGTAAACCTCTATATAATTTTATCACTCATTTATAATTGTGAATATAGTCAAGATACTCAACAGTTCTAACTCTACAAAGATTCCCCATGTTGCCTATTCATTACTCTTGTAAACACTGCTCACTTTACTCCTATTGGTTTTTAGATCAATTTCCATGAAGGAAAAAAAAGATGGAAAATTAGAGTTGAAAGGCTGTGCCTTTACTGGGCTACTTGTAACATTACCACTTTCTATTCCTTTTCAGTAGGGTTTCTTAATCTGCATACAAATGTCTTTTTAAATATTACTCCATTTTTCCTAGAATTTTAAAAATGCTTTCATGTCCTTAGGTTGTCTTTATCTGATGTTCATTTTCATAATTTCTTTGAAATGTAGCTTGGTAAGTGGGTAGAGTGGTTTGCTTTTTTTTCTACTTTGTAGTAAAATGGAATAAATAACAGCATACATTTGGGATACAAATTAATCTACACCATTTCCTCCATAGTTTCCAATTATAAATGTGTATGGAATATCTTTTTTTGGGATATTAAACTATAATGAGCATTTGTAGCTATTTAATGCCGTAAAATACCATTTCTGGGCCAGGCATGGTGGCTCACACCTGTAATCCCAGCACTTTGGGAGTCCAAGGTGGGAGGACCACCTGAGGCTAGGAGTTCAAGGTTACAGTGGGGGTACTATTGCACCACTGCACTCCAGCCTGGGCAACAGGGTGAGGCCCCATCTCTATTATATATAAAATTTCCCTCCGTAATCTCTTTGAGGAATAAGATCACATTTTATACCTCTTTTGTGTCTACAGTGGCCACTGTGCTTGCCTTTTCAACACATCCCAAATGATTAAAGCCAAAGACTGGCCCTTGTTTTATAAAGTGGCACACAGTAAATATTTTAGGCTTTGTGGGCCAGTCTCTGCCACACTACTCAACTCTGCCACTGCAATGCAAAAGATAATATATGAATGGGTGTGCATGGGATGTGCCAATAAAACTTTATTTATAAAAACAGGCAGCTAGCTGTAGTTTGCCTACTCCGATCTAAGCCAACAATGGCAACTACCTCAGCCAGTGACTGGTTTACAAATGGACTTATGATCCAATCTGGTGAAAGGGATGTGAGAAAAATCTAAGTGGGGGCTTCCGGGAGAGATTATTTCACATGTAAGACACACAAGGAAGAGACGATGCCTTTTTTCCCTTTGGATGTTACCAAATCTGAATGTGATAGCTAGGATTGCTACAGCCATCTTGCTCCTGATCTAAAGATGAAGCCATCATTGTAAGGGGGCAGGGCCATGAGAGTCACAGAGGAGAGCAGCAGCTTGGCATACTGGGCCTGGAGACAGCCCCACTTCTTAGGGAAGACAATACACTTCCTTATTGCTTAAGCCAATGAGTTGGCCCAAAAGCATCCTAATTACTGTAGCACCCCCTCTGGCATTTAGCAAAGTACTTCACGGAGAATAGATGTGCAGTAAACAACAGTTTGCAGATCTGGCTAACAATCTGAACCATGAATTTATGCAAATCAGAATTCCTTTCATTGTAAATAAACTAGCTCCTCTTATCATTTTTTCTTAAAAATAAAACAGATCAAAAATAGAAAAACACCAACGAGAGGAATAATATTATAGTAAACCTATATTATTTAAAATGAATAGAAAAGTATTTGATAATTTTTCACATTTTTTTCTGAAAATAAATGTGCTTTAGCTTATTATCCATTCCCTGCAGTTTTCCTCCTTTTACTTTAAGCCTCTCTCTCCCTGGCTGTCCCTTGGAAGGCCTGCCATATGCAAATGTGTGTACACTCATCAGTCTTATTAGGCATAGTTCCAACTGGCCACCCCACATGAACACAATTAAAAGTTAAACATCAATTAAAATTCACAGAATCCATTTAGCTTTCTCAAAAAGCACTAAATAATACCACACATTTGGGACACAAATTAATCTACATTGTTTCCTTCACACTCTTTAGTTATCAAACATCCTACTTCGCATTTCAGACTCTGTTAATTGTTCATTCAGCCCACACTGAGTAGGTAATGAAATATGAGCCCAAGATAAAAGATAAGAACAAAAGAATGAGATGCCACACCAGATCAAGTATAGTCAGCCAGATAGTTTGTCAGTGACGGTGGCACTAGAGAAATCCTGTGTGGGGACAAACACAGTGAGGGGAAGTGGATGATCTCTCTAATGAGACCTCCACTGACACATGCATCTGCTTATTCACAGACATCGACATCTAATGGGCATCTTAAGTTTCAACTTGGCCCAAACAGAATGCATAACTTTCCCCCTAAATCTTTTCCTTTTCCATCTTCCTCCATCTCAATAAATGGCACTCAATTGCATAAGCCCAAATTCAGCATCACCCTTGATTTACTATTTTCTGTATCCCCACGACCAAGCCATCAGCAATTCTATCGGCTCTGTATCCAAAATCTGTTCGTCCCTCTTCATTCCACTGCCAACTCCTTAATCCAGACCTCGGTTATGTGTCCCCTGTGGTGACAGTCTCTGCCTCCCAACTGGCCTCCCTCTCCCCCTCCTGCCTCTCAACAACCCACTCTGCTAAAACTAAATATGATCCCACTGCTCCCCTCCAAATGTCTCTCTGCTGCATTTTAGAATTAGAAACCTGTTTACTTTCCTATTGCTGTAACAAATTATCTCAATTCAGCAGCTTAGACCAACACACATTTATTCTCTGACAGTTCTGAAGCTCAGAAGTTGAAAATCAGGGTGTTGGCTGGGCTGTTTTCCTTCTGGAGGCTTCAGAGGATAATTTAAACCCTCATGTGCTACAGGCTGACTGCATTCCTTGGCTCATGGCCTCTTCCTCACCTTCTCTGATTCTGATTCTCACCTGACATACCCCCACCCACCCGGCTCTTATAAGAACCTTTATCACCACATTTGGTCCACCCAAAAGATCCTCTCCTCACATCAAGATCCTCCACTTACTCACAGCTGCAGTATCCCTTTTACTATGTAAGCTAACATAGTCACACAGACTCTGGGAATGGGACACAGACATTTAGGGGGACCTCATTCAACCTACCACAAAACCAAAACACAATACAAAAACCACTTCCTTCCTATGACCCACCCAGCCCTCCGTGCCCAGCCTTGCACGTCTCTCTCTTGTCTCCTACCACCCTCTCCTCACTGCTCCACCAGCCTTCTTCTGTCTGTTCCTTTCACGTCCAAGCTCGTTCTCACCTTAGGGTATTTACTTTTGTTGTTCTCTCCAGCTGAAGTGTTCTCCCTCCAGAAGACCACATTGTGGTTCATTCATAAGAGCTCAAATGTCCTTTCCTCACTTTCTGTCCTTCAAGGTCTTCTGTCTATTCTCCCTGCTTTTCTCCCCGCCCATAAGCAAACTCCAAGAGAAAAGTCCACAGCTGTCTTGCTCATGCTCCACCCACCACAGTTACTGACACACTTACCAACTCAACAGTTGTTGAAAGAATGAACTATCTAACTTCAAAATGTTAGTGATCTCTGGCTGGGTACAGTGGCTCATGCCTGTAATGCCAGCACTTTGGGAGGGCAAGACGGGCAGATGACCTGAGGTCAGGAGTTCAAGACCAGCCTGGCCAACATGGTGAAGCCCTGTCTTTACTAAAAATACAAAAATTGGCCAGTCGTGGTGGCAGGCACCTGTAATCTCAGCTACTCAGGAGGCTGAGGCAGGAGCATTGCTGGAACCCGGGAGGTGGAGGTTGCAGTGAGCTGAGATCGCACCACTGCACTCCAGCCTGGGTAACAGAGAGAGAAACTCTGTCTCAAAAAAAAAAAAAAATGAAAGAAAGGAAGAAAAGTTATAACCCATTCTGGTTTTCTAATCCATATACTTATGTAAGTACTTTTTAAACACATCAACATCTTGACCCTAGATCATCTCTCAGGATAAGACTAAACAAGATGAAATGTAATAAAAATGACTTTGGAGTATTACTTGAGACCAGGAGTTTGAGACCAGCCTGGGCAAGATGGTAAGACCTTATCCATACAACAACAATAATAATAACAGCCAAGTGTGATGGCTTGTGTCTGTCATCCTAGCTATGTGGGAGGCTGAGGTGGGAGGATTGCTTGAGCCCAGGAATTTGAGGTTGCAGGGAGCCAATGAGCATGCCGCTGCACTCCAGCCTGGGCAACAGAGTGAGACCCGTCTTTAAAAAAACAAAAAGCAAAAACCATAAATCCTAAAGAATATTGGAGAGGTGGAAGTGGAGTGAGGAGATGGGGCTGAGAAAAATATGAATGACAATTACTGTATAAAGAAGACTTAGAAGGATTAATTATAGTTAACTCAAAACTCTGTGTGACTTTTCAAAGTGGTATGGCTACCAAAAATGTGACCTTCTGTGCACTGGAGATTCCTAAGCAAGAAGAGGAAAACTGAGTCTTGGACACACTAAGATTTTTTTAAATTAAAGCTAAGTTTCAACAAATCTTTAATTGTTACAGTCCTATGTCATTTTCTTTATGAGGGCCATCATCATTAAGATCTGTCATTATTGAAACAGGAGTGGTGACACTGTAAAAAGGAACAGGACAAAATTGAATGCTGAGGAAAGGGTAGGGAGTATGCCAATGTCTCACCCATGAAGGGCAAGCAGAACTACTCGGATCCCCAGATTAACAATGGCATTAAATGCTCAATTCAAGCCAAGATAGACTCCAAGGTCCAGAGGCAAATGAGGCATCCAAGAAATGAAGCAGAGGTCCCACGGTGTGAGGGGTAGGAATGGGAAGCACCACTATATTGCACCACTATATTGAAGGGCCCCACCTTATGAACGACTGTAGGAAATCAGCCAGGGTGGTGGGAAAAATTATAGGAAAGACACAAACCTTCTTGGAAGGCCAGGAGGTTTTGCAAAAGCTTCAGGAAAGGGTTATGGCTAAAGGCAGCCTTACCTTGAGCTAATGGCAGAGGGCAGATAACACAGGAGTGCAAAGGAATTTATCTAGATAGCTTGTTTACCTAGTTTTCCAGAAACCAACCTTTGATCATCTGCGTGTAGGACTTCCCCCTACTGGGGCGGGGGTGGGGTGGGGGGGGTCCGACAATGTTAATTACCCTCAAATAGTGTTTGCTCTACGCCTTTGTCATTTAATCTGTACTAAATAAATGCTTATGGGGCCGCACTTTCTCTTCTGCAGTGCTTAGCCCTGCGGTCCCCTAGCCACACTCAAAGTCAAAATACCTGTGTCTGCATACTCCATACTCTGTTCATCCACTGCTCAGCCAGGGTCTGCAGGACAGACTCGGCAAAGGACTTGCATCTTATCCTAGAATGTAAAGTATGTTCCCTCTTGACTGACAAAGTACAATGCTGTTCCTCTGCTGGTACCACTGACAGCATTCATAATAGGCTTTTAGGAATAATGCAATCTGGGGACATCTGAAGGATATGGTTTTTGGTCAATAAATCTAACTCTAAAAGCCAATTTTTTCAGGCTTTGCCCAACCACCTCAGCCTCCTTTAATGGAATTACTTCTCTTTTTCCAGAACGATTTCACCTCTGATTAAGAACCACTTCAAACTATAGAAAGATGCATATGACAGATCTGTGTATCTTTAGGGCTTTTATGATGATAAATGGCAAACATGTGTGGGTCATCTCTTAGGACAATAGTGAAAAGCTGAATGCCATCTCCTCTTCCTCCCCATGTCATCCCTCTTCAGGATATGCTGAAAAACTATTTTAAAATATCATTTCAAATGTGTCAAGTTATGAGCCAGCTGAGCTACATGTTCATGTGTCTCCGTTTTTTTTTGGGGGGGGGGGGTGTTTAGTAAGGATCTCAAGAAAGCTATAGATCCTTTCTGCAGAAAAATAGACATGTGTACACATCCCTACAAATTAATGGTGTTCTTGGACTCCTGGTACATGGCCAGAGATTCTAAGTTAAGAAACTTTATGTCTTACTCCATTTTGTGTTGTGTATTAGTCTGTTTTCATGCTGCTAATAAAGACATACCTGAGATTGGGTAATTTACAAAGAAAAAACTGTTTAATGGACTCACAATTCCACATGGCTGGGGAGGCCTCACAATAACAGCAGAAAGTGAAGGAGGAGCAAAGTCACATCTTACAAGGCAGCAGGCAATGGGGTGTGTGCAGAGGAAATGCCCTTTATAAAACCATCAGATCTTATGAGACTTACTCACTATCGGGAGAATAGCCTGGGAAAAACTACTCCCCATGATTCGATTATCACCTACCAGTTCCCTCCCATGACATATGGGGATTATGGGAACTAAAATTCAAGATGAGATGTGGGTGGGGACACAGCCAAACCACATCATGCTGCTATAAAGGAATATACCCAGCTGGGTAATTTATAAGGAAAAGAGGTTCTGCAGGCTGTATGAGAAACATGGCACCAGTGTCTGCTCCTGGTGAGGGCTTCATGCTGCTTCTACCCATGGTGGAAGGTAAAGGGAGGATGGTGTGCGCAAAGATCACACGATGAGAGAGGATGCAAGAAAGGCCAGATGCAGTGGTTCACACCTGTAATCCCAGCACTTTGGGTGGCTGAGATGGGTGGAACGTGAGGTCAGGAATTTGAGACCAGCCTGGCCAATATGGTGAAACCCTGTCTGTACTAAAAATACAAAAATTAGCTGGGTGTGGTGGCGCATAGTCCTAGCTGCTTGGGAGGCTGAGGCTGGAGAATTGCTTGAACCCGGGAGACGGAGGTTGCAGTGAGCCCAGATGGTGCCACTGCACTCCAGCCTGGGCAACAGAGCAATACTTTGTCTCAAAAAAAGAGAAAGCAGGGAGGGGCCAGAATCTTTTTAATAACCAGCTCTCAAGAGAACCAAAAAAGTGAGCATTCCCCTCTACCCCCAGGAAGAGCGTTAATCTATTCCCATAGGATCCACTCCCATGACCCAAATGCCTCCCATTAGGCCCCTCCTCCAACACTGGGTATCACATTTCAACACGAGACTTCCAGGAGACAAACAGGCAAACTTATAGTATCTTACTACAGTGGGTAAGTATGCCTAGAGAGACTATTGTAAAGACACTCTAAAATGCCTTATGAGCACCCAAGAGGCTTAGTTTTCCAGCTTCTAGGTTTGTCATTGTTCAGACCTACCACAGGTACATGTGACTACCTATGGAGTCCACCCTAGATAGAGCATGCATTGGCCTGCAGATGATTGTTTTATTTTTCCAATATAAAATTTATAAACGGATTTTTTGTTTTTGTTTTTGCTTCGTATTTTGAGACGGGTCTCACTCTGCCACACAGGCTGGCATGGTTTCGGCTCCGTGCAGCCTTGACTTCCCAAGCTCAACTCATCCTCCCACCTCGGCCTCCCACCTAGCTGGAACTACAGATGCGTGCCACCATGCCAGGCTAATCTTTGTATTTTTTGTAGAGATGGGGTTTTGCCATGTTGCCCAGGCTGATCTCAAACTCATGGGCTCAAGTGAGCCGCCTTCCAGCCTCCCAAAGAGCTGGGATTATAGGTGTGAGCCACCACCACTTCCAGCTATAAACAGGTTTTTAAATTATAACCTAGCTTGTCTTTGGAGAAAGAATACAAATATTTGAGAACACATTAATAAACTGGCATTGAAATAATGTGTGCTTGTGTATGTGTTTGTGCATGTGTGAGTGTCTGTGACCACTGACCACTGTGTATGTTGCATGTGTGAGTTTATGTGAGTCTTCCCTTAAGAGATGAATCATCCATCCTCCCTGGGTGTGCCATTTCCTGGTTTACCAGACAGATGAATCCGCTCAGGTGAGAGCCAACCTGTGGGTCCCCAGCAGCTTATCACCTGGGAGCTCAGCTCACCTCCTCCAATCCACAACCTCCCCATATTCAGGGACGCCATCATGTTGGGGACACCTGCCCACACTGAAGCTTTTGCAGAAGCTTTGAAGAGTTCCAATCCCTTCTTTTCGCAAAGGACTAATCTGCTTCTTATCGCTAAGCTTCCTTAACTACATCCCACTGTGCGGCCTAAAGGGGATTACCAGCTGTCACGATGCTTTTATCTTTCCACCTACCCAACAGCAGACAGGAGAGCTCAAAATGGGACAGAAATAAGAACTAAGAGTAAAGGAATTCCCAAAGGGGTGAATCTGTGTCTCTGAGGCAATGAAAGCATCCTACACAAAATGTAAAACATGAGTCTTGGGTTTTCCTAAATTCTCCTGTCTTTTCTTGGCTGAAAGCATGAGACCGATAAATAAGTGTCTGCCAACTGCTTGCTCTGACCAGCAAAGAAATCAACTGGGAAAAGAAAATCAAATCAGGAAAGGGAGGCGAGCATGGACTTGTATATGGGCAAGCACGCACACACACACATACACACACGCATAGGCACACACACACATATCACACTGACACGTGGAGGGAAAAAGGAAAGGAAAGGCCACCACCCTTCCTGAATTTTCTGAGACAGACCTATAATTGTTTCTGAGGATAGTTCCAGACAACACAGGAACTCCTGGAAGTTCAGCTAAGGAAAGAGAACGTTTTCACTTCGCGGGATCATCAGACACTGGCTCTGTGTCTAGGTATATGTGTACACAGAGGTTCATGGATAATTCTGCTGTCCTTTGGCAGCAAATGTCACTCTGCTGACCAGCAATCGAGTTTATCTTTTCCAGTCACCCTGGAGACCAAGAGAATGATGGACAGAGTAGAACACAAGCTCTTTTTATTGTGCAAGGTCAAGTGGCCTAAAGGAAGCCAAATAACTTTTAACAATGTGCATTTGTTTAAAATGTTCAATGGCTTTCCAATTCCCTAAGGATAAATTCTCAGTTCCCTAACTCGGCCTGTAAAAAGGGTGGGCCACATACTGTAATGGTCCAAACAGGGACATTTTTTAGAGTGAAAGACACTGCTACTAATAACAGTGCTGGGGCTGGGTGCGGTGGCTCACACCTGTAAGCCCAGCACTTTGGCAGGCCGAGGGGGGTGGATCATGAGGTCAGGAGTTCAAGACCAGCATGACCAACATGGTAACACCCTGTCTCTACTAAAAATACAAAAACTAGCTGGGTGTGGTGGCGTGCACCTGTAATGCCAGTTACTCAGAAGGCTGAGGCAGGAGAATTGGTTGAACCTGGGAGGCGGAAGTTGAAGTGAGCTGAGATCGCACCTCTGTACTCCAGCCTGGGTGACAGAGTGAGACTCTGTCCCTCTACCCCCCCCCCAAAAAAAGACAATAATATGTAATACTGCCCATGAGGCTGGGGCAGCACCCTGTAATCTGCCACACTGATATTTCTGCAGCAAAATGTGTGAATATTTACACTAAACAGCTAAATAAAGTCTCAAAATCACCTCACATCCTTTCAGGTCAGGCTCTGCAAGTCATTTAGTTCAGATCAGGTGAGAATTTCTGTCTATGTATGAAGAAACTTTAGTTTTCAATAGCTGTTAAATTTTAGAATTATGGGCAGGGTATGGTGGCTCACACCTGTCATCCCAGCACTTTGGCTGAGGTGGGCAGATCATTTGAGGTCAGGAGTTCGAGACCAGCTTGGCCAACATGGTGAAACCCCACCTCTACAAAAAAATACAAAAATCAGCCAGGTGTGGTAGCACATGCATGTAATCCCGGCTACTCAAGAGGCTGAAGCGAGAGGATAACTTGAGCCCGGGAGGTTGAGGCTGCAATGAGCCAAGATCATGCTCCTGCATTCCAGTCTGGGCAACAGACAGAAACTCTGACTCAAAAGAAAATAATTTTTTTTAGAATTCTGGAAAAGGACTGTGGACTTGTAACAGCTGACATTTCATTAACACTTATGTGCCAGGCACTGCTTGAGGTTTACATACATATTATATCTCATTTAATCCTCAAAACAGGTCCTACAAAGTAAGTATTATGCCTTTGCTTAGATTTTGGGTAAAGAAATCAAGGCATAGAGAGTATGACGAACACTCAGAGAGTAAGCGGCAGAGCACAACACTGTACATGTGACCCACAGCAGGTGCTCAGTGATACATGCCAAGGTCCCAGAGGCTGGAGAAAGCTAGCCCCTTTCAAAAAGCAGAGAGAAGTCAGTGTGGCTGGAGGAGAAAGTGAGCAGAGGATGGGTTGTAAGTGATATTTAATACATATCATTGACCCAGGCGTTCAATGATTTCTGAATGAATGAAAGGACACTGCAAGTGTGCACATGTTATGCATAGCGAGGTCGGCTCAAAGCAGTTACACAGGAAGACGGCTGAGATGACCTTGCCAGTTCCTATGGAACTGTCTGCCTCAGTTCCCTCCTCCAGGCATAGCTTCAAGCCCAGCTGGATGTTTACAAACACCACATGACCATATGGCCCACCCTCCTGGACACAGATGACTGCAGCAGGGGCCGGCTCTTGGCCCATGTTTGGGTAATCATAGCAATTCCCAAAGACTTGGGAACTGGAACCACAAAGTCATTTTCTCTCTTGATGCCTGGACTTACATAAACATGGTTCAGGGAAAAACAAGGAACAAACATATAGCATCTGTATGTTTGTACCTATATTTAGGTAAAAACCTAAATATCCAAATACAGCCTGACATATTCTAACAAGTAGCTTAGGTTGTGTAATTTTTCCCCTTAAATAAAACATTGGCTAGCACACAGGAACTAGTAGGCCAATTAGGACTGCTTCTGCTGCTGAAATGTAACTGATCATTAGCAGTCATTTGGTAATTAAATCATTCAACCCATGTTTACTGTGTACCTACTATGAGCCAGGAACTCTGGGAAGCAGATGGTAAACAAGACAGATGTGGTTCATGTCCTCTCAGATCATACAGTTGTAGTGGAAGTGTCAGGGTCCAAGGGAAACAAGAGGAACAGAGGGAATGCAGAGCAGTGGGTTTGAATCAGTCATTGGAACTGAAGCAGAACAAAAATTACACCGTTTATGAGTTGTTCGATCCCAACAAATTCTTATCATAAAACTGAACAATTATGAAGAATTACTGATATTCGCACTAAAAATATAAGTCCTCATATGCACATTGAGTCATTCTAACAATCATATATCAAGCATGGACCATCCAGTCTCAACATGATTAACAGAATATTAATCAGAATTAATATCAATAAGAATTATTAATTAATCTCAACATGATTAATAATCTCAACATGATTAATAGAATATTACTAAGAATTAATATTAATAAGAGTAGAATATTAATATTAATTTGCATTTATATTACGAATGTCTGATTAAACCACTTGATAGTGAAAAACTAACATCATAAGTGTGGTTTTCAGAAAACACTCAATCCAACCAAGACCTTTTGCCGGTTTAATGCCAGGGCTATTCTAATTAAAACTACATTCTGCAGAAAGCACTTTGCAAAAATATTAGAACATATTTGAAGTTCGCAAGCTAAAAGGGTAATATTAAAAGGATTTCACCAATAGTAAACAGGATGAGTAGCTACAGTGATAGAAACACATTTGATGTAATATATGAAAGGCGCTATTAACTGTGAGTGCATTAACCTTCCCTCCTTTGTTCCTCATGAGCATAACCCCAATTCTGTTCATGCTATTAAGATGCCCTGCTAAATATACTCTTTCCTGGCCTCTCTTGAAGTCACAGATGGCCTGTATCATAGTTCTAGGGAATAAAACCTAAACAAAAGTCTGTTTTGAGTTTCTTAACAAAAGGAAGCAGAGTTGGTGAGAGAATCCTTTCCCTACCCTTCTTCTCTTCCAAGTAGGCATGAGCGCCCCCATGCTGTCACCATGACGACAAAAGCCAACACACCACGTAGCTCTGATGAAGCTTTGAACCCCGCCGACCTCTAGATTATGTGTCATATGAGGAAAAAAAGCCCCCGTTTTTCTAAACTACTGTTGTTTGATTTTTCTGTTATTGGCAACCAAACATTCCTAATAAAGTAGTGCAAGACAGAAGGCTGTACCTAAAGCGTTTGAACCTTGGGCAACCGTAGCTATAGAGACTGAGAATTCTGTGCAATGGCAGACTTGGCACAGATACCAGGAAGTAGCCCATCCATGGTGAAGCTGTGTAAAACACTGATCATTGCGGGACACCAAATCAGGGCTGTGGTGGAAGCTGGTGTTCATTTACTCAACATACACTCTCCATGTTCTTCCTCATCAACAGAATCCTGCATTTGTCCCCACGGTGGGTGCCCACATGTCCTTTCCTAGCCTCAGGGCAGGTCCCATTTCAGGCATCTGGGCAAAGCCTCATAGAAGACAGGAAGGGCAGTCTGTTGAGGGCTGAGCTGTAACAGCTGTGTAGACAGTGACGCCCCCTCCGGCTCTCACCTTACATTCAGGAGATTTCGATATGGAATACAGATCTAATGTGTGACTAACTCTAGGACATGTTCAATGACATTGTCAGCCCCTTCAAGCCTTTTTTGGTTTGGGGTAGAGGTAGGTTACAGGTGTCTGGTGTATCCGATACAGGGTTATTATTATTCTTGAACTCAAGCACAGCTTTTTAAAAAAAATTTTTGAGTTAAGTGTTCTCATTTTATTTTGTTTTGCAACATAATATTCTTTTTCTTAGCTTTCCTATGACATTACTTAGCAACCTTTGCTGAAAGAAACACAATATATGATTGACTACTTTGAAGACACATACACTGGACACTCAAAATTAACAAGAGCAGAGAGGTGTGGCATAATCTTTTTCATTTGTTATGTGTTGTATCTTGAGACAAGCTAATCATCTTAACAGCAGAAGCTAAAGCAAAATGATCCTCAAGTCACCTTTTAGGAAATCATATTGTAATATTACAGAATCCGATATCTTCATATTTTAAGTACATTTTAAATAATAATAATTATTATTAGCAATAATAGTTCAGGGGTGCGATTTCAGCTCACTGCAACCTCTGCCTCCCAGATTCAAACAATCCTCCCCTCCTCAACCTCCTGAGTAGCTGAACTAGAGGGGCATGCCAGCACACCTGGCTAATTTTTATATTTTTGTAGAGATGAGGTCTTGCTATGTTGCCCGGACTGGTCTCCAAATCCTGGGCTCAAGCGATCCACCTGCCTTGGCCTCCCAAAGTGCTGGGATCACAGGTGTAAGTGACGACACCCAGCCTGTTTAAGTACTTTTGCTAACTGGAGGATTACTTTTAAAAATAATTATTAAAAATTTTGGCAGCCTCAAATTTGAGTGCTCTGGTACAAAGCTACACTTCTTGCTCACTTCCATCCTTGACTGCCTCATGAAAGTTTGCTGCTTAACAGAGCAAAGCACCAGTGATTAGTCCATAGAAGAGTATCTCACCTCAGTCAGCACGCATACATGAAAAGTTACAGTGAGTAACTTACATCGGAGTAATAATGATCACCTGCTGCATTAGGTACAAAGTTTACAGTACAAAGTAATATTTTAATTTCATAGTATTGGTTACTCCTATGATATCTTGTGTGAATTTAATAAACAGCAATCCATTATATCCAAATTACCTTTTCAACATGTAAGTATTAGAAAAATTACTAATTAGATATTTTCCATTTCTTTGAAGGCTTACAAAGCCTTCAAAATTCAGTGTGTATTTTATACTTATAAAACATCTCAAGAGTTAAATTTTTATTAGACATATTTGAGATGATTTTGATTTTATAAAACTTACACAAGAGTAGTTTTGCATACCTAAATTGTGTGAAACATATTTAAAAGTTTAAGTAGCTGAACTATCGATAGTCATTTTTCTCTTATATTTGCATTTACTTTGACAATTCTTTATCTTAGCAAAAGCATATCTGCCCAAGTATATTTACATAGCACATTTTAATTTAAAATTATTAGTATCCAATTGAAATTTGAGTTGACAAGCAACTCTAAATTTATGAATATATATAAGGCGTTTCTTCTTTTTTTAACTTTCACTTTACGTTCAGAGGTACATGTGCAGGTTTGCTGCAGCTGTATACGTATATTGTGTGTCATGGGGGTTTGGTGCATTGATTATTTCATCACCCAGGTAATGAGCAGAGTACCTTTTTTAATAAGCATAGGTAGTTTTTCAATCCTCATTGTCTTCCCACCTTCCACCCTCAAGTAGACCCTGCTGTTCCCTTCTTTGTGTCCACATGTACTCAATGTTTAGCTCCTACTTGTAAGTGAGAACATGCAGTGTTTGGTTTTCTGTTAGTTCGCTTAGAATAATGGCCTCCAGCTCCATCCATGTTGCTGCAAAGGACGTGATTTTTTATGGCTGTGTAGTATTTCACGGTGTATATGTGCCACACTTTCTTTATCCAGTCTATCATTGCTGGGCATTTAGGCTGATTCCACGTTTTTGCTACTGCAGCTTTTTTAACAGATACCACAGAGATAGGTATATTTCCCCTGAGTATAATGCTCTCTTTTTTCCCCTTTAGAATTTGAGAAGTAGTCCATACTTTTTTACTCTTATATTAAGGCTTCATTTGTAAGTAATAAGCCTAATTTTTTAAAAAAGAAAAGAAAGCATGAAGGGACTCTTAGAGAACAGGGCACATTCAGAAACTGCTCATGGTCCGCAACGGCTGCAGAGAAAGCAAAAGATGCAGACAGGCAGGTGGGCAATGGAGGGTTTTGTGTATCACACGTCAAAGCTTGACTTTTATCCCAGTAGCAATGAGGAGCCAGCGAAGGATTTTAAACAAGGGACTGACATAACCAGATCCTTTACACAGGAGGATTAAATGGACTGCACTATGGGGAAGCAAATAGCAAGGTGGCACAGGAGTCTCGTACAAGACAGTAAGGGATGATGCAGCCTGAATTAAGGCTATGGCAGTGGACGGATTTCAGAAGTGCTTAGGAGGTAACAGGGAAAGGGTCTGATGGTAGATTGGATTTCTTAGGTAAAGAATGAGAAGGAGTGAAAGTGACTCCCAGATGTGACAAAGGGTGGTTGGTGATGCCATCCACAGAGGCAGGGAATGCGGGAGGCTCAGATGAATGGGAGTGTCAGGAAGGGGTGAGAGACACAAGGCACATGCAGTTTTTGCACCTGGGACATCTCATGGAGGTGATCACTAGACAGCAGAATATAGGGGTCAGGCACTCTGATACGAGTAGGAACTATAACTTGAATGAAAATAGCAATTGAAGTCATGGGACTTAATAAGATCATCTAAACAAAATTTTAAAATGGGAAAATGAATAGGTGAAACCATAGAGAATACTAATGTCATGGATGGATGAAGAAAAAAGAAAGCAAGAAAGAGAAAGAAAAGAGAAACGGAGAAAGGAAAGATAGAAAGAAGGAAAATAAAGAAGGGAAAGAAAGAAAGAGAGAAAGAAGGGAGGAAGGGAGGGAAAGGGAAAGAAGGAGGAAGGGGGGAGGGAAAGAAGGAAGGAAAGAGAAAGAAAAAAAGAAAGAAAAAAGAAAAGAAGAAGAAAGAAAGAAAAAGAAAGAAAGAAAAAGAAAGAAAGAAAAGAAAGAAAAGGAAGGAAGGAAGGAAAGAAAAGAAAGAAAGAAAGAAAAGAAAGAAGGAAGAAAGAAAAAAGAAAAGAAGAAAGAAGAAAGAGAAAGAAAGAAAGAAAGGGAAAGAAAAGAAAAGAAAGAAGAAATGGTCAGAGAGGCAGGAAGAAAACCACAGGGGGTTGGAGTGTGGAGCAGGATGGGAGGTCCAGGGAAGAGGGCTGTAAGGGCTGAGTAGCCTGCAGTGCTCAATGCTACCCTAAGGGATTCTCTTCCCCAAGGCACGTGGGCTTTGCCTTCCACTGTGTGTACATGTGATCCTGCTTCCCTGGCCACGGTTAATTGGTCAACGGGTGATCATTGACCTAAGTAGGATAGAAACCTTCCCTGGGCTAAGCTCTTAAAAGGCAGAGGTGGGCCAGACGTGGAATTTGTGGAATGTCACCTGCTCCTGCCACGTGGATTGGAAGCAGACAGAAAGGGGAAAGATGAGCAGGGACAGCCAGGAACAATCTTGGTCCAGGGAAGACATCCTGTATTCTGATAAATGACTCTTTTATGTTGCAGTTGGTTCTGGTTGGTTTTTTCTTACTTGGAACTATAAAAATCCCAAAATATATCCGACAAGAGAGACAGAAATATAAAGAGCTGTATTACCTGAGAGAATGAAACATGTGCTGAATGGAGACATAAGAGGGGGCTGTGGCAGCTCAGGAGCAGGGGAGATTCATTCCAGCTGGGTGGAAGGAATGCCTCCAGAAGGGAGCTGGCACCTGAGCTGGCACTTTAAGGATAAGGAAGGATGTGTGGGGAAGGAATGGAAAGAGTGCACTCTAGCCGAAGGAAACGCACCAGCAAATGCAGAGAAGTATGAGAGTAAATGGAGCATTAGTGAAGTGGAGGCAGCGGCCATGCCTCTGACAGTTTCCTGATCTGGTCAACTCCGACATGCCTTTCGGGACCCTAGGAAGCCTTCCCGTCCTCCCACAGAACCCAGCCACCCCATCACAGCCTCTCCCACACCAGATCTGATGCACTGCATCTATTGATCTTTGTATGTCCTGTGACTGACCCAAGGTGGGGCTCAATACAGACTTGATCATCTCAACCCCTCTCCATTCAACCAGTGCATTCAGAGGACAGGGGGCATGGGAGACTAAGAAGGAGGGGTGGGGTCCTATGCTAAGGACCAGAAGTGGCAGGAAGGCTGCCCTTCGAAGTTAGCTTGTGATGATTTGCAGGTATGGGAACATTAAGATGACTTAACTTTTTTAAAAATTATAATAAAATATACACTAACATTTAAACCATTTTTAAAAAGAGATGGGTCTCCCTATGTTGCTTTGAACTCCTGGGCTTAAGCAATCCCAGAGTAGCTGGGACTTACAGGTGCATGCCACTGCACCCAACTTATGTGAACCTTTTTAAAAATTATTATACTTTAAGTTCTGGGGTACATTGCAGATCTTGCAGGATTGTTACATAGGTACACACATCCCATGCTGGTTTGCTGTCTCCATACCCCGCCATCACCTACATTAGGTATTTCTCCCAATGTTATCTCTCCTCAAACTCCACATCCCCCGCTATCACTCCCCTAGCCCCTGACCTCCCAACAGACCCCAGTGTGCGATGTTCCCCTCCCTGTGTCCATGTGTTCTCACTGTTCAACACCCACTTATGAGTGAGAACATGCGGTGTTTGGTTTTCTGTTCTTGTGTTAGTTTGCTGAGATTGATGGTTTCCAGATTCCTCCATGTCCCTGCAAATGTCATGAACTCATCCTTTTTATGACTGCATAGTATTCCATGGTGTATATGTGCCACATTTTCTTTATCCAGCTTATCACTGATGGGCATTTGAGTTGGTTCCAGGTCTTTTCTATTGTAAACAGTGCCACAATGAATATATGTGTGCATGTGTCTTTATAATAGAATGATTTATAATCCTTGGGGTATATACTCAGTAATGGGATTGCTGGGTCAAATGGTATTTCTATTACTAGGTCCTTGAGGAATCATCACTCTGTTTTCCACAATGGTTGAACTAATTTATACTCTCACCAACAGTGTAAAAGTGTTCCTATTTCTCCGCATCCTCTCCAACATCTGTTGTCTCCAGATTTTTTAATGATTGCCATTGAAGTGGTGTGAGATGGTATCTCAATGTGGTTTTGATTTGCATTTCTCTAATGACCAGTGAAGATGAGCATTTTTTCATGTTTATTGGCCTCATAAATGTCTTCTTTTGAAAAGTGTCTGTTCATATCCTTCACTCACTTTTTGATAGGGTTGTTTTTTCTTGTAAATTTGTTTAAGTTCTTTGTAGATTCTGGATATTAGCCCTTTGTCAGCTGAGTAGCTTGCAAACATTTGTTCCCATTCTGTTGGTTGCCAGTCCACTCTAATGCTTGTTTCTTTTGCTGTGCAGAAGCTCTTAAGTTTAATTAGATCCTGTTTGTCTATTTTGGCTTTTGTTGCCATTGCTTTTGGTGTTTTAGTCATGAAGCCCTTGCCCATGCCTATGTCCTGAATGGTATTGCCTAGGTTTTCTTCTAGGGTTTTTAGGGTGCTAGGTCTTATGTCTAAATCTTTAATCCAACTGGAGTTAATTTTTACATAAGGTGTAAGGAGGGGGTCCAGTTTCAGCTTTCTACATGTGGCTAGCCAGTTTTCCCAACACCATTTATTAAACAGAGAATCCTTTCCCAATTGCTTGTTTTTGTCAGGTTTGTCAAAGATCAAATGGTTGTAGACGTGTGGCATTACTTCCAAGGCCTCTGTTCTGTTCCATTGATCTATATCTCTTTTGGTACCAGTACCATGCTGTTTTGATTACTGTAGCTTTGTGGTATAGTTTGAAGTCAGGTAGCGTGATGCCTCCAGCTTTGTTCTTTTTGCTTAGGATTGTCTTGGCCATGCAGTCTCTTTTTTGGTTCCATATGAAGTTTAAGGTGGTTCTTCGCCATTCTGTGAAGAAGGTCAATGGTAGCTTGATGGTGATAGCATTGAATCTATAAACTACTTTGGGCAGTATGACCATTTTCACGATATTGATTCTTCCGAACCATGAGCATGGAATATTTTTCCATCTGTTTGTATCCTCTCTTAATTCCTTGAGTAGTGGTTTGTAATTCTCCTTGAAGAGGTCCTTCACATCCTTTTTTAGTTGTATTCCTAGGTATTTTATTCTCTTTGTGGCAATTGTGAATGGAAGTTCGCTCATGATTTGGCTGTTTGTCTGTTATTGGTGTATAGGAATGCCTGTGATTTTTGCACATTGATTTTTGTATCCTGAGACTTTGCTGAAGTTGCTTATCATCTTAAGGAGATTTGGGGCTGAGACAATGGAGTCTTCTAAATATACAATCCCGCCATCTGCAAAAAGAGACAGCGTCACTTCCTCTTTTCCTAATTGAATACCATTTATTTCTTTTTATTGCCTGATTGCCCTGGCTAAAACTTCCAATACTATGTTGAATAGAAATGGAGAGAGGGGACCCTTGTCTAATGCCACTTTTCAAAGGGGATACTTCCAGTTTTTGCCCATTCAGTATGATATTGGCTGTGAGTTTGCTGTAAATAGCTTTTATTATTTTGATATACGTTCCATCAATACCTAGTTTATTGAGAGTTTTTAGCATAAAGGGCTGTTGAATTTTGTTGAAGGCATTTTCTGCATCTATTGAGTGAATCATGTGGTTTTCGTCTTTGGTTCTGTTTATGTGATGGATTACATTTATAGACTTGCGTATGTTGAACCAGCCTTGCATCCCTGGGATGAGCCAACTTGATTGTGATGGATAAGCTTTTTGATGTGCTGTTGCATTCGGTTTGCTAGTATTTTATTGAAGATTTCTGCATTGATGTTCATCATGGATATTGGCCTGAAATTTTCATTTTTAGTTGTGTCTGCCAGGTTTTGCTATCAGAATGATGTTGGTCTCATAAAATGAGTTAGGGAGGATTCCCTCTTTTTATATTGTTTGGAATCGTTTCAGAAGGAATTTTTTTTTTTTTTTTGACACAGAATCTCACTTTATTGTCCAGGCTGGAGTGCAGTGGTGCAATCTCGGCTCACTGCAACCTCTACCACCTGGGTTCAAGTGATTCTCCTGCCTCAGCCTCCCAAGTAACTGGGATTACAGACACCTGCACCGTGCTGAGCTAATTTTTGTATTTTTAGTAGAGCTGGGTTTTATCAGCTTGGCCAGGCTGCTCTTGAACTCTTGACCTTATGATCTACCCGCCTCAGTCTCCCAAAGTGCTGGGATTACAGGCATAAGCCACCATACCAGGCCATGTGCACCATTTTGAAGTGTCCCATTCAGTGGCATTATGCTGATGTACAGCCATCATCCCAAACTGAAACTCTGGACCCATTAAACAACAACTCTCTAGCCCATCTCCTCAGGCCCTAGCAATCACCACTTTTCATCTCTGTGCATTTTATTCCTCTGAGGTACCTTATATAAGTGAGATCACACAGTATCTGCCCTTTCAAAAACAATTTGCATTTAAATGTGTTTTCAACTGTAAACATTTACCAAGTATTGTCACTTCCTCCCCTGTGAGGCAGGCAGGGCAGAAACTATTAGTCTGGGTTTGGAGGCCCAGGGAGCTGAGGTTCAGGAAGGTTCAGAGATCTGTCCAAGCCTGTGGCACATGAGGTATCAGGCCTATCTGACACTCACACACTCCTCGAAGGCTGGGTCAGAATCTGAATGAATCTGGACAGGTGGAGGTCCATGACCACAACTCTCAGCCCACACCAGGCAACCTTCCTGTGCCCAAAGGCATGGTTTAAACACTTCACTGCAGATTGGCAATCAGAACAGGAATAATCAACGGAGTAGGATGAAGCTAAAGGAGATGGATTCAACCTAGGGACACTCAGCCAGAGGCCAGGATGTGTCTATCTATGGTTGGGTACAGACATGGCTGGAAAGTAGACCTTAGGTTTTTGTTTGTTTGTTTGTTTTTGAGGTGGAGTTTCACTCTTGTTGCACAGGCTGGAGTGCAACGGTGCAATCTCAGCTCACCGCAACCTCTGCCTCCCGGGTTCAAGTGATTCTCCTGCCTCAGCCTCCCGAGTAGCTAGGACTACAGGCATGTGCCACCACACCTGGCTAATTTTGTATTTTTAGTAGAGACGGGGTTTCTCCATATTGGTCAGGCTGGTCTTGAACTCCCATCCTCAGGTGATCCACCCGTCTCAGCCTCCCAAAGTGCTGGGATTACAGGTGTGAGCCACCATGCCTGGCTAAGACCTCAGTTTTTAATTACTGTTTATCTGTGATCATGAGTGAATGTTTGGCTAATCAGGGAGACGGCTCAGGAAGGTCAAAGTCATTGTCAGCATGAATGATTAATCTCCACACTTGTTTGGAGTCCACTGAAATAGGCAGCATATTGAGTCCCAGTGGAAGGTGCTGAATGATTCATCCTCTTACTGCCTGAGGCCCCAGCCCTTGCGTGGGCATTCTTCATACTGAGCATCATGGGAAAGATCGTGTTTTCCACACTCAGGTCAAAAGGTTTGCTCACTACTTTTTTTCCTGCATGATAATGGTTGACACTAATAACCTATTTGCAAACTGCCAAGAGACTTAGGGTTTCTTTCTTCATGTTTGTTTATTTTCTGGAATCAGAAACGGTTCAAACTGTGCATAATCCTCTAAATCAATGTGCTGCAGAAAGCTCTTAGTGAACCTGGAGAACATGAGTGGTACGCATTTTGTTCTCATTGATACTTACTAAAATAATGTATTAGGTGTTTAAGTTGTTGGATGAGACAAAGTTATCTGACTGGAATAAAACTTGGTTTTCCTCTGCTATCCTGCTTAGGAGAAAAGAGGGGCTCAACTGAGAATTGGGTTAGCTATAGAAATATAAGCCATCCTTTCTTTGCATGTAAGCGTAATGTGAATACATTTTCAGAATTGATAATTACTGAGTGCCTCCTACATGCTGGGTTCCCTCATTTCATCACCGCAACAGCCTTATGTAAGAAACACTATTATTTTCCCATTTATATGTTAGGAAACTCAGGCATAGACAGGTTAAGGTTGAGCAGCATTCCCAAGGTTCCAAAGGATCCTTACAGGAACTTGCAGACTACAAGAGCACAAATTCATAAAAAGGAGACACTTAATGATCCAGTGCGCTAAGTACAACAACAGAAATGTGTGCAGGGAGTTGGGGACCTAAAGACAGGCTAAATTCAGCCTGGGAAAGCTTTCTGGAGATTGTGTGCTGACTTATTTTTTAAAAGGTATTATTAATATACAACAAAATGCATAGATGTTAAGTACTCAGTTTCCCGTTTCAACAACTGCATACGTTTGTGTAGCGCCATCAAAAACAAGGTTTGAAACACTTCCATCACCCCCAGAAAGTTCCAGCATGTCCCTTTCCTGTCAATTCCTCCCCCTTCTCCAATTTCTGAATTCTTTCATGACAGGTTAGTTTTGTGTATTCTTGGACTTCATAAAAACAGAATATTCCGATGTACACTTTTGTCCTGGCTTCTTTCACTGAGTTAAGCCTTAAGAAATAATCCGTTAGCTGGGCAAAGGACCAGTATAAAGCAGACGGAGGAGGTGAGAGGCAGCCTGGAGCCGGGTACTGAGTGGGAGGTAATGGGGTGGGAAGGAAGACATGGGGAGGAACTGAGGGCCCTGGGTTTTAATTTAAGAGGGCTTGGATTTTATGCCATGGGTGAAGGGGAGCTAATGAAGGCTTAAAGCACCTACAGATGCAACACTTTGCACTTACGTTTCAAATTCAGTGGTCTTAGGACAAGGTTATTAGTAATCCCCATTTTGGGGGAGTCGTTTTATTTTTTTTATTAGTAAACAACAACATTGTCATGTTTTCTTGAATATTAACAATTTGAAATATTTAACTCGTTCATGAAAATTAATCTGGGAAAAAACCTCAAAGAGGCTAATTTCCAGCCATGAAGTAAAAAAAAAAAAAAAAAAAAAAAAAAAAAAAAGCAGAGCCCCAGTTGAACTTTAGATTTAAATTCATCTGAATTTTATCCCCAAGACTCCAAATTTGGCCCTCCCAGATGCACTAAGACTACACCTAGATACAACATCCTTTGTTAATGGTGGAAAATAAACAGCTTCACAGGAAACAGATCTTCATCACACAATAATTTATAGACTTGTTAATGATCTCCATTTTTAAGTAAAACTTCCTAACTGGCAAAATCAGGATTCAAACCCAGACTGACTCCAAACATCCTGCTTTTCCACCCAGAGAAAGCTTTGAAAATAAGGAGAGAAAAGCCAGCATAAGCTATGAAGAACTGCCTGAGAAAGACAACAAGGAGGCTGCAGAGGATGAAGTTACTCTGCATATGGCAATGGAACTGAACAGGCTGACCGCAGGGGAGGCAGAAGGCAAGAATCCTGGCGAATCCAGGGTGAGCAGGAGCCAGGCAGTTTCTGGCGCTCCAGCTTCTCTTAAGGCGCTGCTAATGACTCCCCTGAACAAGAGCGTGACAGGGTTGGCTTGCTCAGGTGGAACAAACTTAGAGATGCAGCCCTGTCTTATTTTCCTGGATTCTCTTAGCAAGCAACTTCAAACCTGTTTGTATGCCGCCCTTACGTTGCGTTTAGCCAACTCTCCACTGACCAAGTATGCTCTACAACCTTGCAGGTAAGTTAAAAAGAATCTCTAGGATTACTAAAAACTATATTGAACTCATATTTACTAAAGATTTTTAAACTGATTTATCTGGCCAGGAGCTGGTGGCTCACGCCTGTAATCCCAGCGCTTTGGAAGGCTGAGAGGGGCGGATCACAAGGTCAAGAGATTGAGACCATCCTGGCCAACACGGTGAAACCCCATCTCTACTAAAAATACAAAAATTAGCCAGGCATGATGGCAGGTGACTACAGTCCCAGTTACTCGGGAGGCTGAGGCAGGAGAATAGCTTGAACCCAGGACGTGGAGGTTGCAGTGAGCCGAGATCACACCACCCAACTCCAGCCAGAGCAAGACTCCATCTCAAAAACAAAACAAAACAAAACAAAACAAAACACACAAAAAACCTGCTTTTTCTTTTTATCCTTCCCACTGTATTTCTTCAAGGCATTTCTTCTACAATGAACCAAAGGTAACATTGAGAGTCAGCTTCTAGAAAACATCTTTAGAATTACGCTTTCTCTTACTCCAAACTTAAAAGCTGCTCCAAAATGTGATTTAAAAAAGTAACAGTAAGGAAAAGGAGGACTAATCACATTTTTAGATTAAAAACTTGAAAAAAAAATTGGCTCAGCTGTGTCACACAATTTAATGACATTCTGGAGACGAGGCCCAAGAGCTTCAGAGCAAAGCAGTCTGGTAACAAAACATGCAGAAAACAGAGCCGAAGAAAGTCTGGGCCATGCAAAAACCTGTTGAGCTTTCCCGACCTTATTTAACCATAATACCCATTTTCCAGGAAAAATGTTAGCATTCTACGCCTTCAGAGATGGTTTGGGAGAGGTCCCAATTGTTTTCTTGTGCCTGGAAAGCTTCCCTGTCTTGTCTTTCTGCACTCCTCTTCCTAGTTAGCACCTATTTCTTTTTCTTTCTTTCTTTCTTTCTATTTTTTCTGAGACAGAGTCTTGCTCTGTCGTGCAGTGGCGTGATCTCAGTTCACTGCAACCTCCGCCTCCTGGGTTCAAGCGATTCTCCTGCCTCAGCCTCCCGAGTAGCTGGGACTATAGGCATGCGCCACCACGCCCAGCTAATTTTTCACATTTTTAGTAGAGAAGGGGTTTCACCATGTTACCCAGGATGGTCTCAATTCCCGACCTTGTGATCCGCCTGCCTCGGCCTCCCAGAATGCTGAGATTACAGACGTGAGCCACTGTGCCAGGTCTATTTCTTTTACAGTATCTGCTTGGAATGACTTCCTTATGAAGACCTTCCTAGAAACACACCCCTCCTGAGACCCCACCCCCAAAGGCCAGATTAGTACCCCTTCTCCGTTTCCAAGGCTACACATCACAGCAGGGACCCCTCGATGTTGTAACTGCTTGTTTACTCATCAGCCTCCTGAGCCTACGTGAACTTCTTAAAGTCAGGGATGATGCCTTGTTCACCGTTATATTCCTAGTACCTAAAACAGTGCCTGACAATAAATGTTCAATAACCAACTAACAAGTGACTGACTGACTGAGCATCCAATGAACTGTCAACCTAAATAACACACAAAGAGGGAGGCTCTTTCAAAGAAAATAATACTTATTTGGGAGTTGCACTGCAATGGGAATATGCATGGATATATTCAGGAAAGTCAAAGGAAGACAAGGGTTTTTAAAGGAAAAATGAGGAAGATTCCATAATTTTTTTTTTGAGACAATTGGCTACAAGGATCATTAACAAAGGTGGCATCAGTCCAAGGCTGGACCGGCAGTTGCTGGGCAGATGTCCTCACAGAAGCACTTTTTGTATGTGTCAAGTTGCAAGGGACTTGGTTGTGTTTTTGCAGTCTTCTGTGACAGTTCTCATGCATGAGAAGCCTTCATTCATGGCCTTCCCTGGCTCCATTTTTCAGAGTTTTGACATAAATGACTCCATTTTGATTCTGACAGTTTCACAGCAAATATACCTTAGGTGTCAGTAGTCTAAATGGCAGAAGACATTTATCATCTGTCAGGGAATGCCAAGCACAACACAGAAGGAAAAGGAGGAAGTTAGGATGTGGTTGGTTAGGAGTATTTAAAAGGCCATGCTCAATTTGGAATGGGTCCCAAAGTAAAGAAATGGTATTTTTTTAAAAAAAGAAAAAGTATAGCAGGATTTTTTTTACTGGGAACTGGGACACCTGGGCCCTGGCCAAGCTCTGCCTCTCACTGGATATGGGACTTGGGACAAGTTCCTTCTCACTTGATTCTCAATTATGTGTGAAATAGAAAGGTGAGCAAAATAAAAATTTTAAATATCTTTTTGTATGTCTTGAGGTAACATTTAATAAAACCATCTTTCATTGTTTTTTAAAATAAAAGTGACGTGCTCGTGCTATGGGTTGAATGTGTGCCTCAAAAATTCCTTTTGCCATGTATTGGCAACTTAATGCCTCTGCCCTGGTGAATGGATTAATGGCAGCTCTGACTTCAAGAATGAATTAATGTTGCTATCAAGGGAGTGGGTTTGTTACTGTGAGAGTGAATGTGTTATCAGTGTGGGCTTTCTCTGGCTCTCTTGCTGTTGCCCATGTTACGACACAACAGGAAGGCCCTCACCAGACGCCAGTGCCATGTTGTTGGACTTCCCAGACGGCAAAACGGTGAGCTAAATATACTTCATTATTTCTTTATAAATTACCCAGTCTGTGCTACAGCAACAAAAAACAAAAATAGCTCACTCTATAGAATTTTTTTTAAGTAAAGGAGAAATAATCCTATAATCTCACTCATAATTCCATCACCCAGAGCTTCAGGGATTTTAAGGAGGTCAATAGGGAGTTAGAGAGTCATTTTAACTCTGTATTATATAAAACACTGAAAATAAAAAACAAGAAAATGGATAATCAGGAATAAAATTTTAGAGTATTTCCTTCTAGTTTTAAAAAATTCGCATAATTACCCATTTGTACTTTATATACTTTAATGGGATCACAAACTACATTCTTCACTTAACACTGGATGGCAGACCCTGAGGGTCAGCTGACTCAACACTCGTGTCCAACCCTCATCTCCCTTGCCTGCCTATGCTCTACAGTTGTGAAAAGCTATATACTAACTTTATTAACATCCCTTGCAACCAGCTGTGGCCATGTGACATGGCTTTAGCTGATAAGATATGAAGACATGTCAGCTAGGCAGCTCTCAAAACAAGTTTTTGCTTTCCTGAGAAAAGGGAGAGAAGCCGAAGTTGCCACCGCCTACCTCCCTCTCTACTTTGGCAGTGAACTGGACGTTGGTAGCTGCAGCAGGCCCCTCGTGACCATGAGGTGTCAAGCATTAGAAATTTCATGGGAATGGCAGAGATGCTGGTCCTGATGTTGCTGAACCAACTGAACCAACCCCAGAAGCTGCCTACGTTAGTCTTCCTGTTATAGGAGAAAAATAAATCCCTATTTATATCAGCCAATGAATTTTTTTTTTTACTAGCTGTAGCCAAATGTATTCCTGACATAAAATGTAAACAGCTTTCCAGTCCATTAAGTTTACAATATCATTTTAAATGGCTACAGAGTACTCTATCAAAGCGATGTACCACAATTCATTTAACCAGTTTTCTACTGTTCAACTTTTACATCACTTTCCATTTAACTGTTATATACACTGGTAAAAGATTCCTGTAGACAAATCTTTGCAATTATTGTCCATGATTGTTTTCTTAGAATAAACTCCTAGAGATGGAATTTCTTGATCAAAGGGCATGTATATTTTTTAAGGCCAATACCAACTTGTACTCTTCTCATTCTCTCCCTCATACAAGGAATGCCATTTTATAAAAATTAACGAGCAGATGAGCCAAAAACAATACCTCATTACTACATAATTTCTAAGGTTCCTTTTATAACTAAACATCTCTGATCCAACTTGTGAAAAATAGTAGAAGATTTGGATGTGGGTTTTAACTGGCTTTCGGCTGACTTCAGATTCTTTTCCAAAGCAAAGAAAGCATGGCTTGGCAGTGTGTTACAACTCTAATTCAAACAAATCTTCCCATTATTATCAGCCTGGTCTCATTTCAGCAGCACGGGGCTTCTCAACCAAAAGTCAATACAGAACATCTGTGTGGGCTGGGAGGGGAGCTACAAATGACTGGAAAATGGAACCCAGAGAGACAGATTTCTGGGAAGAAACAAATTTTAAAATGAATAAGGAGAGAAGGGAGTAAAGAAAAGGAAGAAAGGGCCGGGCACAGTGGCTCACGCCTGTAATCTCAGCACTTTGGGAGGCTGAGGCAGACAGATCACCTGTGATTGGGAGTTCAAGATCAGCTTGACCAACATGGAGAAATCCCGTCTCTACTAAAAATACAAAATTAGCCAAGCGTGATGGTGCATGCCTATAATCCCAGCTACTCGGGAGACTGAGGCAGAAGAATTGCTTGAAACTGGGAGACAGAGGTTGCTGTGAGCCGAGTTCACGCCACTGCACTCCAGCCTGGGTAATAAGAGCGAAACTCCGTCTCAAAAAGGAAAAAAAGAAAGAAAAGGAAGAAAGCCACCAGAATCAAGGTCCACACACTCACCTTTCCTGCACTCGCATTCTGGTTTCCACCTTGCCACGGTTGCTTCCTGGCTCTGCGGTTGTGAGTGGAAAGCTGTCCCTCTAGGCACAGCAGCTCCATCTTTCTCATCCTTTGTGAATCAGCCCAAATAGCACGTCTTCAGAGGGCTTTCCTCCAATCACCTGACCTAAAGTAGCTTTCACGGCTTCCCTGACCTTCATCTCATCCTGTGTGATTTTCTTCACGGCACTGAAATGGTCTTGCTCACTGACAAGGGTCCATGTGGATCGTCAGGCTCACCCAGTGGAACGTACCCTCAACCTGAGCAGAAACCTCACTGCTGTATCCTCAGCATCTAGAACAGTGCTTGGTCCACACTGAATGCACGGACTGACAATTTCCTAATCTCTAACCACACACACACTCAGAGATTATCATGGCAAGCAAAGGATGAACTAACTGCCCCGGGGGCTTGGGAAGTCTGCAGCTCTTGAAATCACACTTCAGAGAGTGGTAGAGAGTCCAGAGTCCCTAGGCAACTGTCACCTCTCCTTCCCTGGCTCATCAACTCCCACTCCACTGAGGTCAAGGGTCCAGTGGAGGGAGGGCCCAGCGTCTGAGGCTGGCTGTCTCCAAAGGGATGAGAGGGGTTACTGTCACACGGGGCTCCGCACACTTATTTCTGGTATTTTGTTCTTATCAGTCTGATGATATTTTAATTTTTTTCTTATGATGATTTTCAAGCAAACAAGGTAAAGGGAATGGTACAATGAACTCATGTGTCCATCACCCTTCTTATTTCATCTCTTCTCTTAACACCATGTATGTGTATTGGAGCATTTTAAAGCAAAAATCAGACATGTTGACAAAATGTTTAACTGTTCCTGCGTGCCGAGACTGCCTTCAGAACCCTGGAATTGCACAGTACACATGCTGAGAACAGTAACAGGTTAAGGCTGCTTGCTGAGGCCCAATCTAATGGCAGCTTGCCCCTTTCTTCTCATTGACCTGCACAAAAAGGAAGATTTCCAACTAACTGCTTAAAAACACATTCAGAGCAAACAAAGCCTTTGATCCCTGTGCAACGCTAAGAAGACACCAGGCAATTTTGCAAAAGCACCAGACTCTAAACAGTAATAAGCCAGGTCAAACGGACATGTCTGCCTGACACACAGTTGTTTTGCTTGTCACTTCTACGGTTACTTAATTTCCCTGCTTACTGCCTTCTAGATCCTGGAAGGTGCCATGTTCACCAACTGGTACTGTCTTTTCCTTCTCTTCACATGAACACAAGTATTAATTAGAGGTGTCTCTGAGAACAAGTGAGGAGGAAGTGTTTTTATGTAGTCATGGAGTGATGGGTCTCAGGGGAGTCAGAGTGGCTGGGCTCTCTGAAAGATGACCCAGTCAGCAATGGACACACAGACACAACTGATCCTTGCTGGATCAAGCACAGTGCCTTCAACGGGGCAAGCTTGAAACGAACTAAGGAATTAATGAATCATATGTGTTCATCGGAACTCAAGAGGCTGGGGGCTCAACACTGGATCCTGACCTCCCAGGCAATGCACTGTAAACAACAAGCAACTAAAGTAAAACTTACAAAATAAGACCCTAAAATACATTTTAGAATCTATCACCTTACCACAAGAGTTACTTTGCTTCTTCCACATAAGCCTGTCATTGGAGGATGAGTTTTTACACAGCTGCAATTGATATGCAGGCAGTTCTTCCTCACTTAACTCAGCAAACACAGGCCTGTGTTGTTAGTCTTCCTCAGAATTATTTTAAATGGCTGCACGTTTGCAGGTGTGCCAACATAGCCAAACTTAAGTCACTTGTCTGCTCTATTCCTTTCCTTTTTTTTTTTTTTTCTTTGAGATGGAGTCTTGCTCTGTCACTCAGGCTGGAATGCAGTGGCATGATCTCAGCTCACTACAACCTCCACCTCCCAGGTTAGCAATTCTCCTGTCTCAGCCTCCCGAGTAGCTGGGACTACAGGTGCCCACCACCATACCCAGCTAATTTTTGTATTTTTAGTAGAGACGGGGTTTCACCATGTTGCCCAGGCTGGTCTCGAATTCCTGACCTGAGGTGATCCACCCGCCTTCGCCTCCCAAAGTGCTGGGATTCCAGGCGCGAGCCACACTGCCCAGCTTACTTTCCTTTATCTTTTCTCACTCATCTCCTATTTTTAGGGGTTAAAAGAAACTTCCCCTTGGCCTCATCTCACACTCCCTCTTGCTGCGGGGCCCCTGAGGCATCAGTACATGCTGTTCCTTCTACATGTACCACTCTCAAAGACCACTCATTTGCCTGGCCTATTTCTACCTATGTTTCAGGGATCAGATTATGTGTCATTACCCCAGGAAGCCTGCCCTGACCCTCGGAGATGCCTTACCATCCTATACTTCAAGGGTGATGGAGCTCATCACAGTCAGTAATTGCTTTTCTTAGGATCTGTTTGTTCCACCAGACTGTGAGTGGAACCTATTTTTGTGAACCTTATTAGCTAGGTGATCATGGGGAGCCTCAGTTTCCTCACTTGTAAAAGAGGATAGTCATGCACCCTTGCCCACCCACCAACAAGGATGTTAAGGAGATCACACCAGGCGGTACTGTCAAGATTCCCTGTAAAGCATAAAGATAATTAGTACAAATTATATATCTGCCACCTAATCCTAAGGACCAAAGGGCAGTCACATCATCTTAGCCCTTTGAGGCTCACAGAGTCGAACAAATGATAGCTAACATTTGTGAATACTCAGGGACACTGTACTAGACAGTTTACATGCACTTCTCATTTTATCCTCATTACAAATGAATGGGATGGAATCTAGTGTTATTCTTGCTTGCCAGAGGCTCAGGTGACTAAATAGATTTCCCAAGGCTACGTTGTTTTAGAAAATGCTGCTGAGCACCTGGTGCAAGGCTCTTCCCACAAAAAAAAAAAAAAGGCCCATACATACATCCACACAAAGTAGTGCGTACAAATGTCCAAGTTCATAAACTCCCTGAAGCCAAACTTCTCTTGACCCCTATTCTAGGCCTTGCATGCAGTAAAGTGAATTCTGCAGAGAAGCTGAAAGATTTATACACCCCACAGGGCTGGGAGATTATGGGAGTAAACTGTGTCAGCGAAAATTCTGGAGAAAACCTTGTAGCCTAGGAACGAGTTGTAAATCTTGAGGTCTCACTAGACACAGTTTCCCTGGCAACTTAAGTCACTAGGCTGACTGAAGACTCTTGGCCACATGGCATGATTCAAGCCACATGGCATGAATCCTGCACTCTGATAAGCCAGGTGCTGGGAGAAGCTGGTAGCACTGCCAAACTACAGCCACCATCACCAACAGCCAGACACTTACCGGTATAAACAGTTGCCAAAGATACACACTGCTTGATGTACTTCATAATCCAGAGAAACAACAGCTAAAAGGAACATAAGGGGCCTAAAGGAGTCAAAGTGGGAGCAGAAATTGAAGTTGGTCAAACCATCTGGCCTGAGACTCACCTAATCGCAGAGTGGCTTTGGATGAAGTGAGGCATCACTGTGAGCGTGAAAAGTGTGTCTCACACTGAGCAGAGTAAGAGCCAATACTTGGGTCAGAAGGAATGGCGCAACACCACCCTCTGCAGAAGATTCCGTGGGATTGTACCACGAGACAAATAGGCGATGAAAACGTGAAACACTAATGGGTGAGCCAGGCTGCATTTTTCATTGTGGCACTGTGTGGGCAAAGCCTCGGAGACCACCTGGGAATGGGATGAGATGAGCCAAAGTGGTTTCCATGGAGAATGCTCCCAAAATCAAGAAACAAAGGCTTGGGGAGTGTGTGGTGTCCAGAAAAACTGCCTGTTGAACAGTGCAACCTGTGACGGTCCCCACACAATGTCGGTCCCCACACAATGACGGAAGCCAGCAACTCTCCAGATCCCGTAGAAGAGGAGAAATGCGATGCAGCTGAAGGGACTGGTTGGGTGAGGGAAAGAGCGTACAGAGAGAACTCCCCACTCCTGAGAACTGTCAAGCTTAGAGCTAGGCTCTCAAGGGGACACACACGTGAATGGTGCCACAGCAGCCCCTACATGTCAGGGAGGCAAGCATTTTGGTGGAAACAAAGTTTATTTTGTTTTCTAAACAAAAGAGGCCATAAGGGTCCTCTCTCAAACATATTTTGGATGGTCCACAAGTTAAACTACTATCAGTGCAAAACAGGAGAAAATTATGGGTCCGCAGTCCTTTAGCTGCAATTCTGAAATCCAAAACGTTCTAAAAACAGAAATTCTTTTTTCCTTCTAATCATTTAGAAGCAAAAATCTGACCTGAAATGACATGAAGTTATTATAATCTTTACTTATCCCCATCTCATATGAATAATCATGTCTTACTGAAGACACATTAACATGTCTCATTGCAAAGTGCTAACCCCAAGTCCCACTGGAGGCATTATATAACATAAAGTATAATAAGCAAAGAGTTTCCTCGAAAACTTGGGGTAGGCAGAATTGTGGACACACATCTCCTTTTCCATAGGTCAGTAAAAACAAAAGAAATGTTTGACCACCTGGAACAGAATGAATTTTTTTTGAAAAAGGAAGGCCAGGCGTGGTGGCTCATGCTTGTAATTCCAACACTTTGGGAGGTCAATGCAGGCGGATCACAAGGTCAGGAGTTTGAGACCAGTCTGGCCCACAAGGTGAAACCCTGTCTCTATTAAAAATATAAAAATTAGCCAGGCATAGTGGCACACTTCTGTAGTCCCAGCTACTAGGGAGGCTGAGGCAGGAGAATTGCTTGAACCAGGGAGGCAGAGGTTGCAGTGAGCCGAGATGGCACCACTGCACTCCAGTCTGGGACAGAGCAAGACTCTGTCTTGGAAAAAATAAAATTAATAAAAATAAAAAAGAAACCTACCAGATCTCTTTAGCCTCCAGGTGGGAAGATGGCTTTGGGGAAATCTATGATATACATGTCCTCATGGGGTCCATGAACTAGACTATTCTTATGTTTCTAATTCTAAATTATAATTTACCTATTGTGTTTAGTTCTATTAAACGCTGCCTCTGCACCCAGATAAATCCAAAGCAACTCCAGACTTTTCATTCGTGGAGTGAATCTGGAAGCCTTTCTACTGTGATGGTCAATGAATTTCATTGCTAATACAGTCATCGGCTCCCCCTCCAGGAGAATGTGAACTGGTAAACTTGATCTCTTTCATCTCTACAGATGTACAATTTTGGAGGGGAGAATAAAACAAAGTTAAGTGAAGATGATACGTTTTCTTGGAGATTTGAATAGTGTTTTCAATGAACAGGAGAAAAGACTCTAAGATTTCTCATCAAATGATCTACTTTTCTTGTTCCATAATAGAAGGCCCATTCAGCAGGTTAAAGGATAAGAAAGGAAGATTTAAAAGGGAATACACAACGGAATACTACTCAGCCATAAAAAGGAATAAATTAATGGCAGTTGCAGCAACCTGGATGGGATTGGAGACTAATATTCTAAGTGACGTAATTCAGGAATGGAAAACCAAATATTGGATGTTCTCACTCAGAAGTGGGAGCTAAGCTATGAGGATGCAAAGGCATAAGAAAGACACAATAGACTTTGAGGACTCAGGAGGAAAGGGTGGGAAGGATGTGAGGGTAAAAGACTACAAATTGGATGCAGTATATACTGCTTGGGTGATGGATTAATCCCCACTAAAGAACTTACTCATGTAACCAAAACCACCAGTTCCCCAATAACCTATGGAAATATAAAATTAAAAAAAATAAAAATAAAAGGAAGTACAGATGGTTTTTAGCCAAAAAAGCCTGGATTCAAAGCCAGGCAATACCATTAATAGATGTGTAACCTTGGAAAGTTTACTTCACTGTGGCTGAATCTCATCTCCAACCTAGAGAAAAACAATATTTTCGTCATAGGGTTTTTATGGGGATTAAATGACATGTAAAACATCTAATACACGGTGGTACTCAATCTGTGGTAGCTATTGTTGTGGGTGTTGCTAGATTTGGGAGGTGAACAGTGAATGGCTTCACTTCTGATTTCACCAGATTGCCTGGCTCAGCAAATGCGGGAGTTATTGACTTCATGAGCACAGAGCCAGTGGATAATAAACACACATAGCAACAAATCACATCGATAAACCAATCTACCTCAGCTAATAACTGCTTTCCAGGCTCCTGCATTTGCTTTGTTAGAGGAACTAAGCAGTCCCTAATGGCTATGGAACCAAATCATTTAGAAGATGGTAAATTTTATCAGCATTAGAGTTTCTGTTCAGGGCAGTGTGGGAGGCTGTGCAAAGCCACCTCTTTTTAAAGAAAGCTAAGCAAAAATAATCCATAAATCACGTGAGTACCTATTACAGGTGCTTATGTCACTTAGCATATTTTCTAAGGAGAGGCTTATTTCCCATTCATTGAAGTGACATTTACTGAGCATGTCCAAGGTACCAGCTACCATATTAAGTGCTAGGGCACAAAAATAATAAAAAGACATAGGTTGGGCACAGTGGCTCACACCTGTAAGCCCAGCACTTTGGGAGGCCAAGGTGTAAGGATGGCTTGAGCCCAGGAGTTCGAGACCAGCCTTGGCAACAGAGCAAGACCTTGTCTCTACAAAAAAAAAATTTTTTTTAATTTAGCTGGGCATAGTGGTGCATGCCCGTAGTCCCGGCTGCACAGGAGGCTGAGATGGGAGGATCTCTGGAGCCCCAAAGTTGGAGGCTGCAGTGAACCGTGATTGTACCACTGCATGCCAGCCTGGGCTACAGTGAGACCCTGTCTCTTAAAAAAAAAAGTAGAAAAACAAAAGACATGAGCCCTTCCCACCAGGAACTCAGGCCTGTGGGTGAGACAGATGTATATATGTGTTTTTTAATGGTCTATGCTGGAAGTGCTAATGAGAGAGGGGTACACAGGGTGACAGAGAGGGCGACTACCCAAAATAGACACTTCCGGAAAGTAAGGTAGTTTCACCATGCTGGAATTATACACAGTGAACATGTGTTACTTTTGAAATCAGGAACAAAAAATGTAAAAGGAGAAACAAAGAACTCAAAGTCTAGTGGTGGAAACATTATATAATAAATATTCAAATAGTGGGATGAGTACCAAAATTCAGGAAGATCAGAGTGTTTTGAAGGGAGTATTCTTCCTTTAGAAGAAAGGAAGGGCTTCCATACTGCCTAGGGGGAAAGGCGACAAGGCAGGTTTCCCTGAGAAGGTGACACTCAGCTGAGACCTGGAGACTGACGGGTTTGCCAGCAGGAGTGTAAGTGCAGTTTCTCTAGAGGGCAAACCAGCAATATTTCTCAGAATTTCAAATGTGCACACTCCTTGAGCCAGATGTTCCTCTTCTGGCATTTCAGCTGAGAAGAATGCTAGAAAACACACCAAAAGATCTTCGTAAAAATAAGTTTATCGCGTCACTGTATGTAATAAGAAAACACTGGAAATAAATGTGCGGCAATAGGACATTGTTTAAATAACTTATAGCCATATGCTAGAACAATAGAGCCATGAAAAAATATATCATTTATATATAGCCTATTAAGTTTTAAAAGGTAAGTTAGAGAATAGTATATCCTTGTTTTTATATAAATAATTTTACATATTTTTTACACATGAAAGTGTTTGCATATAAATAGAAAAAGCCTGAGAAGATAAACAACAAATGATTAGCACTTAAGGGATATTAGAGCTGGTAGGGTAGGGGTGGGGAAAAGCAATTTCATTTTCTTATTTACTCTATATTCACATTTTTTACAATGAGAATATACTCCTTTTATATTTAAAAAATAATCTTTTTTGGCCAGGCACGGTGGCTCATGCCTGTAATCCCAGCACTTTGGGATCATGAGGTCAGGAGTCCGAGACCAGCCTGGCCAACATGGTGAAACCCTGTCTCTGCTAAAAATACAAAAATTAGCTGGGTGTGGTGGCTTACGCCTGTAATCCCAGCACTTTGGGAGGCCCAGGCAGGTGGATCATCTGATGTCAGGAGTTCAAGACCAGCCTGGCCAACATGGTGAAACTCCATCTCTACTAAAAATACAAAAACTTATCCAGGCATGATGGTGGGTGCCTGTAATCCCAACTCCTTGGAAGGCTGAGGCAGGAGATTCATTTGAACCCAGGAGGCAGAGGTTGCAGTGAGCCAAGATCACGCCATTGCACTCCAGCCTGGGTGGCAGAGGGAGATTTTGACTCAAATAATAATAACAATAATAATAATTTTTAAAAGAGTTTACTAACTGGAAAGTTATGGGTACAAAAGGACAGAGGTTTTAGAGAAGGCATCTGTTCAAAACAGCTTAGTACTGCTGTAATACAGGAGTCACATGAGTCCAAGAGACAGGGTTGAAGGAAGACTTTGAAGAAGAAACAAATGTGGGGTGTTTCAACTTGGAGGGAAGGGAGAAGAGTTGAGGGGCATGCGAGCAAACAGTAAAAGTACAACCATAGCTGAAGGATGGTGTTCAGAGACACAGGACACAGCAGAGAAGGGGATTCCAGGGATCCTCAAGAGTGGGAAGCAGCTGTCGCATTCTGAAGAGAACGTATCTGAAGAGAAGTGCATTCTTTTAAAGGAGAGCATCTGTGAAAAACCGAATTTTCACTAAATATCTGCTCTAACTTGCTTACTTTGGCCAAACAGAAAGTTGGAGGGATAGAGAGCTTTCTTTTTTTTTTCCTGAGCAGAACACCAGGGAACACAAAGAATATTTTATTGACAAACAAGCTAGATGAAATGATTAAAGTGTCCATTACAAATACCAGTGGCACAATGGAAAAGGGCTTTTTTAAAAAAAAAAATTATTTCCACAGGTTTTTGGGGAACAGGTGGTATTTGGTTACATGAATAAGTTCCTTAGTGGTGATTCGTGAGATTTTGGTGCACCCATCACCAGAACAGTATATACTGGACCCAGTTTGAAGTCTTTTATTCTTCACCCCCTTCCCACCCTTTCCTTTCCCCCGAGTCCCCAAACTCCAGTGTCATTCTTATGCCTTTGTATCTTCATAGCTTATGAGTGAGAACATACACTGTTTGATTTTCCATTCCTGAGTTACTTCACTTAGAATAATGGTCTCCAATCTCAGCCAGGTTGCTGTGAATGCCGTTAATTCATTCCTTTCATGGCTGAAAGTATTCCATCATATATATATATATGTATTTTATATATATATATGTATAATAT
>NW_022436942.1:53341629-53373115 GCF_009761245.1 Sapajus apella
TATATATATATATATATATAATAGTTTCTTTATCCACTCATTGATTGGTGGGCATTTGGGTTGATTTCACATTTTTGCAATTTTGAATTGTGCTGCTATAAACATGCATGTGCAAGTATCGTTTTTGTATAATGACTTCGGAAAAGGCCCCTTTCATCCAAGGCAAGTTTTAGACTAAATTGTTGTTCGTCTACACCCCGGCTCCCCCTTTCTGGGTTTTCTTTCCTCTTGGTGGATCTCACTTCATTCCCTTTCTGGAGCCCAATCCTCCTCTCAGAAAGATCCCCAAAGATGTAATGTTTTCCATTAGTAAAACACGTGGACTTCTGTGTGAGTTTACGATCATTCTTCCCTTTCAATATATTTTAATTCTAGGCCCTAGCTCTAAATAAAAAATCATTCAGAGAGCCCAACTTTTTTTTTCTTTTTTTTTTTTTTTTGAGACGGAGTCTCACTCTGTCACCAGACTGGAGTGCAGTGGCATGATCTCAGCTCACTGCCACCTCTGCCTCCCAAGTTCAAGTGATTCTCCTGCCTCAGCCTCCAGAGTAGCTGGGACTATAGGCGCGCACCACCACACCCAGTTTTTTTTTTATTTTTAGTAGAGATGGGTTTTCACCATGTTGGCCTCATTAATCTAATCTATTCTAGACAAGAAACTAGGTAATTCTGCTACAAAAATATCCCTCAGGTGATTAAATTCTTTCTTCGGCTGTCTACATCCACCAAATTAACTCAAGAACTCTAAACTCGATTTCCTATTGTGTTGTGTTAATATTATTTCGGCAGGTTTGAACGCAGAGGACCTGAGCATCTCACCATTTATCCCTTCTGAAAGGAGGGTCTAAAACCAATGCCTTTCTGATCGCTGAGGGGGGAGACCAGAAATGGCACAGTTCAAACACAGCCCGCTTTTGAGCTGCAGCTTCTATTAGGAAATGGTATGATTTAAACTGCTTTAAGTTGACTTTACATTTCCCAATCTAAAAAATAAGTAATTTTAAGGCATCTGGCAACTGATAGGGAGAGAGATGTATAGAGGGTTAATTTTCCTACTCTATAAATATTTGAAATAACAATACAGACACAAATAGACTGCAAGCTTTTTTTTAAGTCTAACCTCACTAGTAAGATAACATGAGTTACCATTTTTTACCTATCAAATGGGCAAAAAAGTTTTAAATTCTTCCCAGTGTAGGAGAGTAATTAAGAAAGCAGATGCTGGTAGGAGTATAGATTGCAACATTCTTTCAAAGGAACTTGAAATCTTGTTTAAAACATTTGTCTAATGAGCAGACCTTATGATTCAGCAATTCTGCTTCTAGGAATATGTCCTAATGAACAAGGATACAAAGAAACACAAGATAATCTTCCTAGTGATGCCTCTACTAATAAACTGCAAATGTCCATTCATAGTGAGTTGTGAGTAACTTACGTTACAAAATGGAATCACATGCAGTCATTAAAACTGATAACACAGTTATTTTGATTTGGAAATATATTTATGTTATTAAAGAAAATGGTAGGTTATGAAACTAAATACTATATGGCATGTGATGTCACTTTTGTTAAGCAATACATACATACACAATGAACATAAATGAAAATGTGTGAAGCAATTTATGCACACCCACACACACATATAAATTGAAAAAGTGTCTCGAATTCTCTTTAAAATACTCCAGCACAAACAGTATGGTATATAGGTGTGCTGAGTCTTAATTTATACTCTAGGGGCAGTTGCTTAGTACTTGAAAGACTTTAACAAAAAACTGGTATTCCAGAGGTGGTTATTATAAGGCTTCAACTGCCTTTAACAAACATTAGAGGGTTTGCTAACAAGCACAGTGGATATAAGAAATGATTTTTGATGAAAAGAGGCATTCAAAATACAGTATGCACTGCTTAACAATGTTTTAGTCAATGGACTGCATAGACAATGATGGCCCCATAAGATTATAATGGAGCTGAAAACTCCTCCCCTAGTGACTTCACAGCCATCATCATGTTGCAGCATAATACATTACTCATGTGTTTGTGGTGTTGCCCGTGTAAACAAACCTACTATTCTGCTATTTGTGTGAAAGTGTAGCACATGGCCAGGCGCAGAGGCTCAAGCCTACAATCCCAGCACTTTGGGAGGCTGAGGTGGGTGGATCACAAGGTCAGGAGATCGAGACCATCCTGGCTAACACGATGAAACTCCATCTCTACTAAAAATACAAAAAAATTACCCAGCATGGTGGCACGCACCTGTAGTCTCAGCTACTTGGGAGGCTGAGGCAGGAGAATCGCTTGAATCTGGGAGGCGGAGGTTGCAGTGAGCTGAAATCACACCACTCCACTCCAGCCTGGGCGACAGAGCAAAACTCTGTCTCAAAAAAAAAAGAAAGAAAGAAAATGTAGCACATACAGCTATGTACAATACATAATACCTGGTAATAAAACAACAATGTTACCAGTGTATGTATTTACTATGCTATATCTTTATTGTTATTTTAGAGTGTACTCCTTCTACTTAATGAAAAAAAAAAAAGTTAACTGTAAAACAGCTTCAGGCAGCTCCTCCAGGAGGTATTCCAGAAGAAGGCATTGTTATCACAGGACATGACAGCTTCAAATGTGTTAGTGCCCCTGAAGACCTCTCAGTGAGACAAGAGGTGAAGGCGGAAGACAGTGAAATTAATGATTCTCACCCTGTGCAGGCCAAGGCTAATGTATGTGTTTGTGTCTTAGTTTTTAACAAAAAATCGAAACAGTAAAAAATATAAATAAAAATAGAAAAAAGCTTATAGAATAGGATATAAAGAAACCATTTTTGTATAGTACAATATATTTGTGTTTTAAGTTCAGTGTTACCATGAAACTGTCAAAAGTCTCTTAAAATTTATTTTTAAAGTTACAGTATGTTAAGGTTAACTTATTTCCTTTTTTTTCTTTTTTTTTTTTTTTTTTTGAGATGGAGTTTCGCTCTTGTTACCCAGGCTGGAGTGCAATGGTGCGATCTCGGCTCACCGCAACCTCCACCTCCTGGGTTCAGGCAATTCTCCTGCCTCAGCCTCCTGAGTAGCTGGGATTACAGGTATACGCCACCATGCCCAGCTATTTTTTTGTATTTTTAGTAGAGACGGGGTTTCACCATGTTGACCAGGATGGTCTCGATCTCTTGACCTCGTGATCCACCTGCCTTGGCCTCCCAAAGTGCTGGGATTACAGGCGTGAGCCACCTTATTATTAAAGAAAAAATGTGAAATGAATATAGTGTAGCCTCAGTAGGCAGTGTTTACAGTTTACACTCGTGTGAGTAGCCACATTCACTTCCCACTCACTGCCTCACCAGGGGCAACTTCCAGGCCTATAAACTCCCTTCATGGTACATGCCCTATACAGGTGTGCCATTTTCAATCTTTTATAACATGTTGTGTTTTTACTGTAACTTTTCTATGTTTAGATATATGTAAATATACAAATACCACCATGTTACAACTGCCTGCAGTATTCAGTATGGTAACACGTTGTATCGGTTTGTAGTCTAGTAACAGAAGCTATAGCCTATGGTGTAGGTGTGTAGCAGGCTGTGCCATCTAGGTTTATGTAAGAACACTATGATGTTTACACAATGACAAAACTGACTAACGATGCATTTGTCAGAACATATCCCTGTTGTTAAGCAATGTGTGACGGTACAGTCAGGGCTCAATGTCACTGTCAGGTTCTTGGAAACTGCATCTTTCAGTGAAACTGATTTTACCACAGCTAATTGATATCAACGAGACTTAAGTTCTTACGGCCTATTTCTGATCACAAAAAGATCACAAAACTTCTAAATAAAAACCAAAACATTTATAATATTAAACACTGAAATAAATGTGAGCTATACATACATTTAAGTAAGGCTAATAAACACAGAAAGATAATTATTTGCCCAGTTATTCCTATTCAGGGTCAAGGGTGGCTAGAGCCTGTCCCGGCAGCTCAGGGTATAAGGTTGGGGCCCATGCTGGACAGGATGCATCCCCTAGCAGGGTGCACTCAGACCTACACCCCACCCTCCATCCCACACACACTCATTCAGGCTGGGACCACACACCAGTTAACCAAACATGCACATCTCTGGGATGCGGGAGGAGACTGGGGAACCTGCAGGAAACCCCTGCAGACGCCAGAGGATGTAGAAGCTCCTCCACACAGTGGCCCCAACAAGCAACAGAGTTTCTCATCAAGGTGACAGTGAAATGACACTGAGTGAAATGACATCGTTGGAGGACTTACTGTATATGGGTCAGCTGGAAATGCTGTACAGGCCACTCTGCCTTCTTATGACCAGGTTGTGAGAATTCAGCAACTTCAGCAGCCTATATCTCTCTAGCCCTACGCGACAGAGAAGTCTGTGGCCTGCGCTACTTTATGAGGTTAGCTCGATGCTACGGCTGCAACACGGCTGCTGCACGTGACACAGGACAGCCTTTCACACAAGGTGCTTGTCCACGTGGCTGAAAGGCAGGAGCTTGGGCCTCCCCAGCGCAGTTTACAGCACAGGCTGTGTGCCTGCTTGCTCATGCTTGTTTGTCCCTGTAGCAGGATTGGTTTGAGAACTGCTCTTGCTTTTTTTTTTCACCCTTAGAGAGGTTGTGGGGTAGAGATCTGTAATCACTGGAGCCTCCTGCTATCAACCATAAATGACCTATTAGCTGTGAACCACTAAACTAGCCTAGGTCAGTTTACCACAGAGGCTGTAGTATGCCTGAACTTCAGCGGTGATTATCTATAGATGGTGGGATTATACTATTCCAACGCCCGGCCCCCAACTCCCTTTGTGCTTACAGGTTTTCTAATTCTTCCTATAATAAATATGTATTTGTACAAGGTGGGTGGATCACTTGAGGTCAGGAGTTCAAAACAGCCTGGCCAACATGGTGAAACCCTGTCTTTACTAAAAATACAAAAAATTAGCAAGGCGTGGTGGCAGGTGCCTATAATCCCACCAGATGGGAAGGCTGAGGCAGGAGAATTGCTTGAACCTGGGAAGTGGAGGCTGCAGTGAGCTGAAGTCCTGCACTGCACTCCAGCCTGAGCGACAGAGAGAGAGACTGCCTCAAATAAATAAATAAATGTACTTGTATTATTTAAATAATAAACAAGAGACTTGAGTAAACTGCACGGACAGCACTGTCACCACCTGCTGGCAAAAACGGAGAAAGAGCACCGTAGGTGAATGCTGACCGCTTCACAGCAGAGCAGGCAGCTTGCAGTTAGGTTTTTCAGTTTCTAGTTGTTTTTAACTTCTAAGTATAATGTCTGGATTTTAGGGAGGGGAGAAGATCACTCCTATTGAAGCATGTTACCTTGAAAGAGTTCTGATTTTCAAAAGCAAAACATAGCTCTGCTGACCATGGTTTCAGTCTGAGAAAAAAAATCATAGTCCCTGCTGCATGTAATATTAGTCATTTGGTCATCTGTCAAATAGTTTGTCTGTTCTAAAGATTTCTCCCAAATATCAATATTTAAAGAAAAGTAGACATCTACTGTAATCTTTTTTTTTGAGATGGAGTTTTGCTCTGTCATGAGGCTGGAGTGCAATGGCATGATCTCGGCTCACTGTAAACTCTGCCTCCCGGGTTCAAGCAATTCTCCTGCCTCAGCTTCCCAAGTGTCTACTAAGATCATAGGCACCCCCCACCACACCCAGCTAATTTTATATTTTTAGTAGGGATGAGGTTTCACCATGTTGGCCAGGCAGGTCATGAACTCCTGACCTCAGGTGATCCACTCACCTCAGCCTCCAAAAGTGCTGGGATTACAGGCATGAGCCACCATGCCCGGCCTACCACAATCTCTTTGGCAAAGACATTTATTAAGTGATGAACATAGATTAGATCTGAACTCTTAGCTTTCTGTCTACAATGCCTCCTGGCTTTCTCCCACTGCCCTGTGGCGTTGACAAACTCCCATCAGTATCGTCTTCTGCCACTATTGTGCAGCATTCCCTGCGCGGAAAGTGTAAAGGCATTCCTTACCAATGCCATTTTCCAGGAACTGTGTGATAATCTAGGGATTTGCTTCATAGGGCACCATGCCCCAAACAAAACATTTTCCCGATTCTGTTCATCCTTTTGTTACTTCAAGCTGATGTATCCTTACCCTCTCTCCCACAATGCATGCCATCTCTTGGAGCCCAAATCAAAGGCATCTTCAACAAGGCTTTCCTTAATTTCTCCACCTAGAATTTAATGTTTCTTCCTCTTGGTTCTCAAGTATTTTATTGATCTTTTTTTTTTTTTTGAGACGAAGTTTCACCCTGTCTCCCAGGCTAGAGTGCAGTGGCATGATCTCTGCTCACTGTAATTTCCACCTCCTGGGTTCAAGTGACTCTCCTGCTCCAGCCTCCCCAGTAGCTGGCATTATAGGTGTCTGCCACCACGCCTGGCTATTGATCTCTTTCTTACTGTACTTCTTGCACTTTAACTTACATGATGCTCTGATAATTGTGAGTTGTATACATGAGTAGACATGGAGCCAAACCAGTCATATAGCAGTCTCCCGTGATGCCTGACAAATGACAGTTGCTCCATAAACATCCACTGAGTACCTGATGAGTCAAAGGCATTGATCTTTGATTAGATGGCCCAGGTTTGAACATTAACAGGAGCCACTGACTTAGATATGCATAAACACACATGTACACTATGGACAACCAGCTTGCTTGGATGGTGATAAATGATACTAACCACAGTAAGTATCTAACTATGATGTCACCACAGTCAGCAGCTTCAAATGAGAAGCCAAAGGCTGATCATGGGTTATAACAAGTATTAGTCATTTTAAAGGTCTGGTTCTTTGGATGTTTCTAATTAGGCAGTTGCCAAAACTGATAACAATCAGTAAGGCCATAAGCTCTCTGGTCTTATGATTTCTGCTAAATTTCTAATGGGGACCTAAGAGTCCTAACTGCAGGTTTGGGTTCTATAAGCAAAGCAAACTCAGCAAAGACACCAACATTGAGAAAAGGCAGCAGCTGTGCTGCAACAGGCTAACTGCTTTCCAGACTGATGCCTGGGGGTCAGGGGCCTCCCTGTGCTCAGCAGTACCTGACTGGTGGATCCCTCTACCAATGACCTGTCCATCTCTCCTCTGCCAACCCCTGTTCTCCTCCTTGCCCAACCCCTGAGACCACCTATCTCAGAAAATAGGGAGGGTGCTGTCCTCCAAACGCTCATCCTGCCATCTAGGAGCCACCATCCCTGTCCTGTCTCCGATGGAAGAAGCTGTTCCAATGGAAGAAACACCCCCCACCACTTCCCTCTACTCCCCTGTCTCTCTCTCCTTTGACACTCCTTATACAGTGCTCACCACATCTAGAAATTTTTTTTCAATCTCTTTTTATAAATATGATACTTGTAATCCCTATTTGAAATAAAGGGAAAACAACACACAAATGCTTTTTACTTTATGCATGACACATCTGCATTTGGACTGGGGACCATCACACACATACACGTGTGCATGCACAAGAGTGGGACCATCTGCTCTCATATTATTCACACAGGAGACAAACAAGTTTTACTGGCAACTATTAATCCACTCCCTGTGCTGGAAAGGACCATAAAGGTCCTCTAATAGCAGCGGGCCCCAGACTTTTGGATTCTAAGGCAGGTAAAATTACCCCGCCCACACCATATGGCTAAATAACGAAAACAGAGGGAACAGCATGGAGCTGCCAACACTACATTTAGGAGCTTTCTTTCCTTCTTTGAAATACAGTCTTGTTCTGTTGCCCATGCTGGAATGCAGTGGTGCGATTTCGGCTCACTGCAACCTCCACCTCTCAGGTTCAAGAGATTCTCATGCCTCAGCCTCCCAAATAGCTGGGATTATAGGTACACACCACCACACCCGGGTAATTTTTGTATTTTTAGTAGAGTTGGGGTTTCATCATGTTGGCCAGGATGGCCTGGAACTCCTGACCTCAAGCGATCCACCTGCCTCAGCCTCCCAAAGTGCTGGGATTACAGGCGTGAGTCACTGCGCCCAGCCAGATTTGGGGGCAATTTTTAAAAATCATCATCTATTTGGGGAATGGATACTTTAATCTCAAAAAAGAACATGCTATCAGAACAATTAATCAATTTAGTGTTGGGAGAAGCTCACTTCTTTGCCTTTACTTTTCATGGTCCTGCACTAGTTTGGGGATGGACTCGGGAGTGCATCTTGGACTCCAGTGACCCTTTAGGTAGTCCGAAAACTTCAAACACTTCAAAACCCAAAATTTCAGTAATTCAAGAACCACCATTATATCATAACTGTACTATTATTTCTTAAGTATTTCTCATTAAATATACTCACATTTTGACTTATACAGTTTTATTTTAAAAGAAGACTTTGCATCATTTCCATAAAAGAAAAATCAATATCATATGTCACAAATAAAAGGTAACCTAAGAGTAAATGCAATAGAAACAAAACGTGTTATTGAAGTCCAGTTAGAGAGTGTTGCTGGCTGAGGCCTGACCTCTCTGTGTAGACCAGGGAGGCTGGCAAGTGGACAGCAGTGATTAAAGACTGTCATCAAACCATACTTTTCATTTTAACAATATCAGAGGGATTGAAAGTGAATTGAAAATAAAAGTACTTTCACCCCAGGTAATACAGTATTATCTAGTGCTAGACTCAGGGCCCATCTAAAGTCATCTCCAGTGGTTCGTATCCCACTCTTAGAGTAACACGAATCGTGATACTTTGATGCATGAATATTGCTAATTCATCCAGCCATTGGACACATTTATTGAGCAACTACTACATTCCAACCACTGTACACAACAGAAGAAGGAATGAACAAAACAGGCATGGTACTTCTTGCAAACCTTCCAGTGGTGAAACAAACATTAAACAAGTGGTTGCATAAATTATATTTGTATATATTTGTGTTTTACATATATGTATACATGTTGTGTGCATATATATGATATACATGTGATATGCGTGTCTATATGCATCAATTTGGTAAATGGTTGCTTGGTTGGTTGGTTTTGAGATGGAGTCTCACTGTGCTGCCCAGGCTGGAGTGCAGTGGCACAATCTTGGCTCGCTGCAACCTCCACCACCCAGGTCCAAGGGATTCTCCTGCCTCAACCCCCTGAGTAGCTGGTGCTATAGATGTGTGCCATCACCCCCAGCTAATTCTTTGTATTTTTAGTAGAGACAGGGTTTCATCATGTTGGCCAGGCTGGTTTTGAACACATGACCTCAAGTCATCTGCCTGCATTGGCCTCCCAAAATGCTGGGATTACAGGCATGAGCCACCATGGCTGGCCCAATTTGGTAAGTTTTGTAAAGGAAAAATACAAGATGTTATGGCATGGTTTCACAGTAGGGCTGTCTTTAGGTAAGGGGCCAGGAAAGACGTATAGATAGGAGATTGTAACAAACTGAGGCTTAAAGGAAAACAAGCTCCAGCATGTTGAGAGGGTGGGTGGGGTAAGCTCCACACAGAGGTAACGATGCAGAAAAGGTCTGGTTCCTTTGGGGAACTGAAAGACATGTGGTGAGCGGGCAGCACGCAAGAGAGAGTGGAATAGGTGTGGGGGAAAGCAGTCTCCTAACCTTTGCCTAAAGTGACCAGAAACTTTCTAGATCTCTCTGCAAAGATGGTCTTCCATCTTTGTATATCTCCCTAGAAATGTTTCCTATACTAAAGAAAAATCTATCTCTCTGTTGTTTTTGCACACTAACAAATCAGTTCAACATCTTTGCATTATGTGTAGAGAAAGTGTAATTCCTCTTCCACGTGACAGCCTCCAAGTATCTGGAGATGGCCAAGTGTTATTCCAGAACCTTCCCTTCCAGGGTGAACACCACCAAAGTTCCCAGGCTCCCTGCTGTCTGTGTACCTCTTAAGAGGAAGAGTGGCTGGGCACGGCGGCTCATGCCTGTAATCCTAGCAGTTTGGGAGGCCGAGGCCGGTGGATCACCTGAGGTCACAGTTCATGACCAGCCTGGCCAACATGGTGAAACCCCATCTCTACTAAAAACATAGAATTAGCTGTGTGCGGTGGTGGGCGCCTATAATCTTAGATACTTCGGAGGCTGAGGCAGGAGAATTGCTTGAACCTGGGAGGCAGAGGTTGCAGTGAGCTGAGATCACGCTATTGCATTAAAGCCTGGGCAACAAGAGCGAAAGTCTGTCACAAAAAAACAAAACAAAACAGGAAGGCAGATTTTCCAATGTCCATTTCTGTTACGGGACTTCAATTTCCTTCTCCACATATAATCCAAAATTTATTTTCAGCCTTGGTTGTTTGTTGTTGGTTTTTTTTTATTCTTTGTTTCTAACTGCCTTTTTGGAAAACACCCAAAAAGTTATGGTCAGGCCTGAATTCCTTGAGAAGTAGGAAATTCTCAAATGCATGCCATCAGAAATATTTATTTCTTCTTTCATGTCTCTTTCCTGCACCTTGGAAGGCAAATTCCATTCGTAGGGGGAAGGGAGGGGCACTAAGGAACTTTTTCCAAATAATGGAATGGTGGTGAACACTCATCTAGGCTAAACTCAAAGACATGCCCAAAGTTTGTGATAGAAAAATTAAATACAATATTTGCTGTTTGAACGGACCTTCCATTTGCTTGGAGGGGGTACAGGAATGCTACATTCAGGGAAGGTGAGAATAATACAAAATCCCCGCTCTTCACTGCTGTGGCTATGGACCCAGATTCCCTCGAAATGAGGGCAGGATGCTGGGGTGCTGCTGTGTAAGCAGGGCACTCTGCCAGGCTCAGATCACCCACCTCCTCTTTGAAACTGGCATGGAAAAAGACAAATAAGAGCTTCGTGAATAACATAGCAGCTCTGACATGCTGAATGCACATTTCATCCAAATATAAGCACAGTTCAGCCAAATAAGTCAGTCTCTCCACATCCTCACCCTTCCCTCCTTCAGTGCTCTTTCACCATTTTGCCAGATTTCTAGGTTTTCTTGCTGCCTCCTATTGCAAAGTGGATTGTCCCAGGGAAGGAGGGCTGGCTTCCGGATTCCCCGTTACATCTAAAGCCGCCTCCTCCTCTGCCAGCTTTCCAGCTCTGTGACTGCAGCATTGCCCATTAGGAGGCCATGTGTGACCCAAGGGCAGCAGGTGAAATTCAAAGCAGCTAAGCTGCTTCTCCACATCGGTGCTGATATGTTGGAGGTAGGCAGCCAAAAAAACTGAATATAATAAAGTCTGCTTTAAGAGCGTCTGTTGCTTTTCTTGGAAAATTCTATCCTTTCTCATTAGCCTGCCTGTAAGAGCTCTACCTCTGCACATAATCGGAAGAAATAATATTCAGAAAAAGTTTTCACATATGAGTGAAATAACCTTGCAAACAGGATTAAAACTCAGCAGAGTGTAGTGCCGGATGCAAGGCTTCTCTCTCACGGGGAGTGCCCCTTATGTAAAGCAGCAGGAAACGGGGCTGGCCATGAAATTACCAACTCCTGAGGGCAGAGACCACATCTGCTCATCTTTACGTTCCTTCAGTGGTTGATGCAACCTACAGATTAGTTGTTCAACAAAATATGTTGCATGCATTTGATTCTTAAAAAGAATAACATATATGGGCACTGAAAAATAGTGATCTTCTGGGTGGTAAAGCGAAGGTGATTTTTATTTGCCTTTTCCACAGGTTCCTGATTTTCTCCAGTGAATATGAATATATTGAGTAAGAAAGTTATTAAACAGGAGATTTTTAGAATTGGAAAGGCCCAGAGAAATTAGTCCAATTCTCGTTTTCCTTACATGTGGAAACTGAAGCTCAGAGAAGCTAAATGACACATCCAAAGCCATGGAGCTTGTTATCGAGAAGCCTGAAAGAAAACAGATCGTTCATGTTTCTCTGCCTTTGTTTCCCTATACGTGCCCTTTGCCTTTCCTGAAAGATGGTTTAGCTAAGAGTCTAATCTAACGTTTTGAAAAGCCTTGGATCCAATTTAAAAGCAAACTGTGCTATCCAGTGAGCTTATTCTCCAGAGAAGACGTTATCTTAGAATGTACAAAGAATAGTTTATATGTCATGAAGTGGGCAGGGCGCGGTGGCTCACGCCTGTAATCTCAGCACTTTGGGAGGCTGAGGTGGGTGGATCACGAGGTCAGGAGATCGAGACGATCCTGGCCAACATGATGAAACCCCCTGTCTACCAAAATCCAAAAAATTAGCTGGGAGTGGAGGCACACAGCTGTAATCTCAGTTACTCAGGAGGCTGAGGCAGTGGAATCGCTTGAACCCAAGAGGCAGAGGTCGCAGTGAGCTGAGATCGCACCACTGCACTCCAGCCTGGCAACAGAGCAAGACTCCATCTCAAAAAAAAAAAAAAAAAAGGCATTAAATATAACATCCTTTGCTGCTGTTACAGCAAAACACTCGGCCACTCCTTAATGACAGATGGGCCCATGCATTGACACATGCCTCAAAACAGCCTCTGCAAGCGAGCTAACATCCGAAGAAGGCAGAATAGTGAACATCACAGAAAAGGGGGAGTCTGTGCATGGGTTTGCATCGCCAGAAGTGAGAAGACTTAAGAGATATTTACTGTGGGCTCGTCTTCCACCAAACTTTCATTGGTGTGTGAATTTCAAACTTCTTATCATAAAAATTTCAAACATACAAAAGAGAGAATATTAAAATGGATTCCATGTAACCAGAATGCAGCTTTATTAATCATTAACTTAGGGTTACCCCCCAGCCACTGCCTCCCTCCCCATGGGTAATTTTGAAGTCAATCCCAAACATTAAACATTATGCCATTTCATCCATGAGTACTTTAATATGTATCTCTAAAAGACAGGGACCTTTAACATAAATATTCAAATGTCATAACGCCTAAAAAATTGATAATAAATCCCTGATACAGTCAAATAACCCGTTTGTGCTCCACTTTTCCTGCTTACCTCACAAAAATGTTTCAGGCTGGTATAATCTGTCGGGCACTGTGTATCATCTCAGTTAATCCTGACAATGACACTATACGGGGGCTGCAGGTAGCATGGAGGAGCAAGACACACGATCAGGTTAGAGACACAGGCAGGAGCCTCACTCCCCCAGGCTCTAGACACATGGGCTGCTCTTCTTTCTCCTTCAAAACCCAAGATTGTTCCTACTTTAGGGCATTTTCTTCTGTTTTTTTTCTGCCTGGTTTTTCCATGGCTGTGAACTCCTCACAGATCATCCCTGACTGCCCTGCCACTCGCTTTTAAAATACCCTGGCTTATGTTCCTTGTAACATTTGACACTATCTACAATTTTCTTGTTTTCTGCTTATCTTTCTTTCCAACAGAACAGACCCTCCACCAGCTGGGTGCGGTGGTTCACACCTCTAATTCCAGCACTTTGGGAGGCCAAGGTGGGCAGATCACCTGAGGTTGGGAGTTCAAGATCAGTCTGACCAACATGGAGAAAACCCCCATCTCTACTAAAAATACAAAATTAGCTGGGCGTGGTGGTGGTGGGTGCCTGTGGTCCCAGCTACTCAGGAGGCTGAGGCAGGAGAATCGCTTGAACCTGGGAAATGGAGGTTGCGGTGAGCAGAGATCATGCCATTGCACTCCAGCCTGGGCGCAAGAGTGAAACTTTGTCTCAAAAAAAAAAAAAAAAAGAATAGACACTCCATGACAATCAGCTCCTTGTCTGTGGAGCCGCGGCTTCTGTACCTACAGCCCTCACACAGATTCTGGCGATGGTAAGTGCTCCATGGTTGTGTGATGCGTGGAGTAACACATGCCTGCAAACACAACAGGTATCTGTTGAATGAAATAATGCACACACACCACCATGAGAGAAAGAACAGCCTAAGTTTCAGCTGAGCTCCACTCTTTGGCTCTCAGGCACTTGGCCGAGGCCTTTAACCAAACTGCACTTTTATGACGTTCTATTGTCAATGGTCTTTTATAACAACAAAGGCAATATGTGTTCACTGTAGAAAATTTGGGAATCCACAACAAACACAAACGTGCAGATTCAAATAGCCTAGAAATAGCCACTGTTGACAGTGTGTTTATGCATAAATCATACAAAATTGGAGTCATGCTATTCTTCTTGATTTGTGATCTGCTCTTTTCATCTAACAATGTGGCATTAACATCTCAGAGGTCACTTAACTCTTCTCAAATGTATCGTTTCAAGGCTGCATTGCGTTCCACTGCACAACTACACAAGGCTGTCACTAATGCCACATTGTGGGACATGATATTTGTTTCCTTTTCTTCTTGGCTACCATAAAAAATAACAATAAACATCCTTGCATGTTTACATACATTTCCATTATTATTTTCTCCAGACAGATTCCATAAGTGGAATTGCCTGACAAATTGAAATACAAATTAGAGCATTTGTAAGTATTGCTAAACTGCTCTCTAGAACAAGTACATCGATTAATACTCCCGCATCAGTGTTTAAAAATGTCCATCTCCTTTTCTCTTTACCAAATGGATGCTAATATTTTTAAAACATCTATAATACCATGTTGTGACTGTTAATCATCTATCTTTTTAAGTAGATCACAGATTTCTTGTGAGTACTTTCTTTTACTTCTGTAATTACTCCTGATACGTAGCAGGCACTCATATCAGGAGTGGATGGATAGATGAACTGGATGAATTTTGTCAAGGATTACCAGGAAAAACACTGAGCTACATGAACAAGTTGTCATTTTCCTGTTTCAAGAGCTCTCCTGCTCAGTTTACATGTGCACCTGACCACAGTCCTCCCTCCCTGCTAAACCCTGCTGAGTATCCGTTTGCCTTTAGTTTGGGAGCATCGGGCGCACATCCCACCAGATCCGGCTCTCCCTCCCATTTAGCTTCAGCAGAAGAGTTAGCAGAATTACTAATTTCAGCTGACATGATGTTTACTGCTGCAAGTATCACTAATTAATGATTTAACTGCAGAATAATAAGTCCTATATTTCCCTTAGCAAAGCAAAACCAAGAGTAAACCCCACACTGGTCTGCTCCACAGCATCCAAGCCTACCGACTGCAAAGAGACAATCACCAGGGGCTGAATCTGACCCAGAATTTGTGCTAAAAGAAATTTAACCCAATAATGCCATGCTAGAGAGCTTCCTACTACCCACTCACCCCATGTGCAGATCCCAGCTTGCCAAGCCTCAGGGAGCCCCCCGGGAATAGGACCAGGTCTTATTTGTTGGTACAGCCCTGTGCCCAGCACTGCTTGACATATGGTAAATACCTATTAAACATCTGGTGAATACACAGACACCAAAGAAAGGGAATGGAGGATGAAAAGATGCATGGAAGCCTGGGTGGGGAGATAGCAGCATGAGGCGTATTCTCTGATGTTCTTCATTGTCATCGCGTGGAGTAGAGCAAATGGATACTCAGGGAAGAAACAGCTGGGCCACAGCCGGGCATCTATACAGCTTGTAAATTCTGGGATCTGGATTTGGTCTGAAGTCAGAAACAACTCCACTCCCTTTGCCTGTTCTATGCTGCCTTCCAACACTAGAGAAAAATGTTTAATACCCTCCATCTGAGAATTTGTATTCAATAAATAATGTTTATTCTAATTTTAAAATTAAAATGCCTTGAACAATCAACTTAGATTCCAGCTATTGTGAAGAGGTTCTGACAGCAATTTCCCCTGAAATGGCCTTTGGACACTAAAGTGGGCCCTATATAGTAAAAAATATATGTATATGGAAGTAGGAACTATTATCTGCCTATACAAATTGACAGTAAAATCATAGATTTTCTGGGCTGGAAAGACAGAGAACAAAATGAAAAACAGACTCTCCAATGCATTTTTGTTTTTTAATGCATACCTTCTTCGGCTGTAGATAAGGCAACCACTTTAATGACACTAAATGCCAATAAGAGCTTATGTGCAAATACAGCAGAAGCAGCTATATAACTCATTCATTCATTTACTTGATGTTAGGCACTATGCAAACAAAAACAGTATGTTCCTCCGCAGTCTCATCAAGCTTACTGTCAACTGGGGAGATCCACAAGCACTCTATCGCAACAGCTAAGAGAGGCCTATGCCCACTGGCTCACAGAAGTTTTTTACCAGCCTTCTCAAGGAAGTGAGAAAAGAAGGAATTCAGAAAAAGTGGGATGCAATGAGAACTATGCTAGTCGAAAATATATTAATAATACGAACAGTTACATTTACTGAGTGCCCTACTATGAATCCAGTACTAATAACAACTCATTGATCACAGCACTTTGGGAGGCCGAGGAAGGCAGATCACCTGAGGTCAGGAGTTTGAGACCAGCCTGGCCAACATGGTGAAACTCCATCTCTACCAAAAATACAAAAATTAGACAGGCATGGTGGTGCACACCTGTAGTCCCAGCTACTTGGGAGGCTGACGCGAGAGGATTGCTTGAACCTGGGAGGCAGAGGGTTCAGTGAGCAGAGATTGTGTCACTGCACTCCAGCCTGGGAGACAGGGTGAGATCCTGTCTCAAAAACAACAACAAACTAATTGAGGTGGAATCTATTATCTTCATTTTACAGAGGAAGAAACGGAGACTTTAAGAGTTTAGCTTACCCAGCTCATAAGATCCTAAACAAGAGAAGAACATCTGGAGGTAGAGTTGAAAACTAGCATATAACAGTCATTGTCCCAAATGTCACTTGAAAAATAGGTGCACATCTTCCATTAAGTATCTGTTGCTATGTAACAAATTACCTTCAAAAATTAGTGGTCTAAAACAACAAACATCCTTTATCTCAAAGTTTCTGTGGGTCAAGAATTCAGGGACAGTTTAGGTGGGTTGATGTGGCTGAGGATCACTCAGATTTGCAGTTCAGATGCCAACCAGGGCTGTGTTCAACTGAAGGCTTGACTGGGGCTGCACAGTCTACTTCCAAGATGCCCCACTCACAGAGCTGTTGGCAGAAAGCTCGGTTTCCTTGCCATGTGGGCCTCTCCATAGGGTTGAGTGTGAAGCCATAGAGCAGGTGGCTTCCCCAAGAGCCAGTACTCTAAGAGAGGGCAAAATAGAAGCCACATGCCATTTACAATCTAGTCTCCAAAGTCAAACAATATCACTTCTTTAACTTTCTATTAATTAGAAATGAGTCTTCAAGTACAGCCCATGTCAAGGGGAAAAGAATTAGGCTCCGCCTTTTAAATGGTGGAGAATTTATGGTCATGTGGTAAAACCATCACTATAGCTCAGACAGGAAACTAGAATTGAGTGGGCGGATCCTATCTAAAGAAAAATGTTTGTGTTTCAAAAAGAAGTGGGTAGCAAATAAACTAGCTCTTGAGTGTTGAAAAAATAAGGTAGTATCTATAAGCCAGGCAAAGGAGGCTGCTCATCTATCAAGCGCATAAGTCAACTGTTTTATTTTTAGACAGGGTCTGACTCTATTACCCAGGCTGGAGTGCAGGAGGGCATTCCCAGCTCACTGTGGCTTTGGGCTCCTGAGCTCCAGTGATCTTCCTGCCCCAGCCTTCCAAGTAGCTAGGACTACAGGTATGTGCCACCACACCCAGCTAAGTTGTTGTTGTTTTTAAAGATGAGGTCTCACTATGTTGCCCAGAGTGGTGTCAAACTTCTGGCCTCAAGTGCTCCTCCTGCCTCAGCTTCCCAAGGTTCTGACATCACAGGTGTGAGCTACCACACCCAGCCACGGTGTAATACTTTTAGGAGAAGAGGCTGGTGGCTGAGTAAAATTCATAGTTGTAGGAAAAGAAACATGAAGTTTAAAAATACGTTTTTGGTTATTAATTCTTTTTGTTGCTTTCCCTACCTTTGAGCAAAAGTTCTTTTGAAAATGTCAATTTACTTACTAGATACGCCTTCAGAAAGGGTTTGGGGCTGCAAAAGCAGGTGGGAACTAGAATCTCTGGGGGACCAGAGGAGGAGGGTGGTTGCAGGGATCAATGGGAGGGAGCGCAGAGGGGAGAAAAGGAAGAGTACGTCTCCTAGGTAAGCTGCTTCCACCAGAAATTCTCCTTCAGGGCTCTCCTTGGCATGTCCCAGACTTTTGAACATTGTGTGCTCTGCTCAAAAGAGGAAGGCTTTTCCTTTTCAGAGCATAGAGAAACTAGACAAAATGAACTTCCATGCACAGAAAGCTAAATGTCAAAAAAAATCAATTTACATGACCTTACCAATGCAAAATACAAACCATGAAATGGTCTTAACATATTGAAGCCAGCGTTTGCACTGTGGAGAAAAAGATGGGCAGCAAAGCCCAGAGCCGGCCCAGCGTCGCCGCTGAGTGGAGAGCGCAGCAGTGGGGCCTGGCTAAGCCCTCGCCCCATCTATAACCAGCTGCGCCACCTTGGGAAAACCCACCTTTCTCAGGTATGGGTTCCTTTTGGTAAACATAGGGGTACTAGTACTTTCTTACAGGGCTGTGAAAGTTTAATGGCAACATAGAGCTCAATGAATATCAACTATCATTAATGCATGACAGGGACTGAGACATGAAGTTAGACTCCATTAGGAGTAAAATTAGAGAACATATGTTCATTTTCTGCATCTCAGTGTATGGTTTTATCTTGTACACTGTGCAGAAAGCAAATGGTAAATCACTGCGCCTCCTCTCCCTCCCTCAACTTCCCTAACTTCCCATCCCTTCACTCTCCGGGGAAAGGGGAGGGCCCCCATCACTCAGATCAGGCATGAAGAAGCACAGAGAGCTGCTGTTTCCCTGAATACCACATGTGTGTCAGAGGCTTTAATCTGGGGAAGGAGCCATGGCAGCGGCTTCCCATGGCTCCTTAATTCCATCTTTCTGAACCGTGTTTTTTGTGCAGAGCAGTTTTACCCTATTCAGCAGCAGATTTTCCCAATCCCAGCAATTAGGTACAGGGGTGCCACTGGAGGACTCCTAGGAATTCTAGGGAAAGGGACCCCAGGAGAGGTGTAAAGGTTGGTAAGGACCCTCTCCGGAGCAAAGGGTGGGAAAATCATCCCCACATAGCTTTTATCTCCTAATGAAGCCTCACGTCTCAAACCACAGAGCAATGTAAGCTCATCACCAGCAAGGCTGTGGTTGTCTCCAGAAGTACAGTTCTCTGGCCTTTAAAAAGAGGAAGCCCAATGTGCTTTAGAAGGTACATAAGAAGGTACCTGAAACACTCTGCTGAAAGAATAATCGTCAATTCCCATATTACATGGCCAAATGTCAGTAGGCCAGATGACCACTGTGGTCCGTCATACCCATTTTCCAGCACGGAGATACTGCCCAAGCTTGGTCAGAATCCTGCAGTGAGAAATAGGCTAAAATCCCCTTTCGAGATCTAGTCCTATAGCATTCCATCAGGGAAATACTCTTTGATGCTCCTGAATACCTTGGCAGCCCACACAACCTTACCCATTTAATAACTGAAGCACTTTTCTAAAAGTTGCCAAGCCCAGTTTTATTATGGGTCCAAATATAAAACCTTCATCAACTATTCATGCCTCTCAGGGGCTTAACTGAGACCTTTCAGAGAACAGTGTGAGAGACTTAGTACGTAGTCACAAACCCTGCCTAGGAAATCAATTTATTCTGGATTCTTGGAGGAAGAATAGAGCGTGTGCTATTTACTTTTAATAACAAAACCCCTTGGCATCTTAAGCTCATCTCTTAGTCAAGGAGAATTGCTATTCATCATTACAGAGTAAGGTCTGGCCTTAAGCCCGCCTCCAGACTGGCCGCGTTCTTAGACACATACCTGTGGGGGAACTGCAGATGGACCCTCTGTGGAGTCAGGAGAGACACCATCACACCCATCAGGCTTCTGTGACTGATTCAAGGCCATCAGCTCCTGGCCCTTGCCAAGCAGCTGGATTTTTTCCCCCCAGAGACAGAGTTTTGCTCTTTTGCCCAGGCTGGAGTGCAGTGGCACAATCTTGGCTGAGAGCAAACTCTGCCTTCTGGTTTCAAGTGATTCTCCTGCCTCAGCCTCCCAAGTACCAGGATTACAGGGCGCCTGCCACCACGCCTGGCTAATTTTTGTATTTTTATTATAGATGGGGTTTCACCACGTTGGCCAGGCTAGTCTCAAACTCCTGACCTCATGATCTGCCCACCTTGGCCTCCCAAAGTGCTGGGATTACAGGCATGAGCCACTGCAACCGGCCCAGTTGGAATTTTTAAAAAGCTCTCACTGTGGAATACTTTCCTCTGCCTCAATAACCAACGTCCTCACCACCACTCAGTGAGTCTTACGATGTGCCAAGCACTACCCTAAGTCTTTACGGGTATCATCTCTTGTTTTTCACCACTGCCTGAGGGGCCGGTTCTTTTATCACCCCCATGTCTTACAAATGCAGAAACTGAGACACAAGGGGATGGGTAAGGGAGCTGCCCGAGGTCCCACACCTAAAAAAGTAGGAGAGCTGGGATCCACACCCACAGTCTGGCCCCAGAGGCTGTACACTTGCTGCTGCAATACTCAAACCTGCCTGCTGTACGGGCTTCAGGGTTTCTTCGTGCCATTTAAGGATGAAGCCCCCTCACTCCTTTAGCATCTTAGCAAGACACTAGTTGGGCATTATATGGTAGCCATCTGATACTTGCTCAGTGGCCGTACCTCACCTGATTCTACACTGGAAATCAATTTATTCTGGATTCTTGGAGGAAGAATAAAGTATGTTGCTATTTACTTTTAATAACAAAACCCCTTAGTGTTTTATTTTGTTTTGTTTTACTTCATGTTGACTCTTTCAGTTTTCTTACCCCAAATGGCATTCTAGTGATGATCAAAGCTTCATTTCCCTTAAGAAGCAGAATAAAAACAGTAGAACATGGATTTTGAAGCAAAGAGAAGCCCTATACAACTTTATGAGTGACCTTGGGCGAGAGAATTAACATCTCTGAGTCTTAGCCTCCTTGCTCATGTGTAGGTGGCCATATTTACCTTTTAATATTATTATGAGAAAGAAAAGACACAAAGTATGTAAACTACCTGTTATATGCAACAAAGAGTTCCCTGAGGTCCTTGCCTGTTCTAAAAGTCTGTAACTAGCTTTACTGCTTGGGTGATTACATATCCTCAAGGAAGGAAAGGTTCGGGTTTACTGGCTTGTTTCCATTCTAAAGCAGGTCTCTGGGGTGTAGAAAATCAAGTTCTTGATATCTACCAGCTCTTCAGTCTCATGCTAAATCTAAGGGACTTACATTCCAGGGAGCAATAAAATGCATGTGCAGGGGAAGATAACAAACTATTCCACAAGCAAATGATGGATAGGAAACCAGCACTGAGCAGGAAACTAACAGAAGAAGATCCTTCCCCTGGGCCCTGTGTGAGGTTAGATAAGAGAAATGTTCAGGAAAGAGCAGATTGGGGCAGACAGAGAAGATGAGGGGGGAAAAAATCCAGGAAGGGAAGAGTAGAAAGGAGGGAAGAAGGGAGAGAGAGAGGGGATAGAAAGGAAGAGAGAAAAAAAAAGAGAGGGAGCAGCACCTGCATACGTGCAGGCACTAAGGTCTGGAATGTAAAGACAGAAGATCACAAGATGTATTCAGTCAACAGGAAGACAGCTGACTGGGCAGGGAGTCAGGATTACATCATCAATTGATGGTGGACACATTGTTGTATTTTGCTTTACCACTTACCAAGTGCTTTACATGTGTAATCCTGCTTAATCCTCATAAAGGCCATGCTAAGCCTATATACTATCCCTATTTTTCAGTTGAGGAAACAGAGAGATTCAGATTCACATTATTTCCGCAACTGATTCTCAAAATAACTGAGAGATGAGTAGGGGAAGTATTATTTCCATTACAAAGAAAAAAAAAGGTCAGTTAAGGCTAAGAGAATCCAATGATCCATCTGAGTGCTTCTCCATGCTAAAGATCCAATGCCCTTTTTTTTTTCTTTTTTTGAGACACCGTCTTGCTCTGTTGGCCAGGCTGGACTACAGGGGCACGATCTCAGCTCACTGCAACCTGCACCTCCTGGGTTCAAGCAATTCTCCTGTCTCAGCCTCTTAAGTAGCTGAGATTACAGGTACCTGCCGCCACATCCAGCTATTTTTTGTGTTTTTAGTAGAGACAGGGTTTTACCATGTTGGCCAGGCTGGTCTCAAACTCCTGACCTCAAGTGATCCACCCGCCTCAGCCTCCCAAAGTGCTGGTACACCCAGCCAACACCCTCTTTTATGATTAATATTTATAATGATACCATTTATAAATAAAACTCAAAAATCATAACCACAACTCTGACAACCAAAACTGCCCCCCCACAAATATCGAGGCACCCCCTAGGGGATAGGATGCTTCAGGCTAAAAGCTATTCGAGGTCAAAGGTAGGAGCAGTCCTCAACCTTGGGTCTCCTGACTTTCAAAGAAGGGCTATTTCTCCTTGAAAAGGCGGGATGTGGCCAGAAAGTAGGGGTCATAGACCAGCAGAGCCATAACAGAGAAGCCAGTGAGGTCAGGCCTCCAGCCTCTTTCCCTCTGACGCTGGCCACCAGTATTGAGAAAATGATGACATTTATGTCACAACCTCTCACAGCCTCAGCTCTGTAATCTCTGAAACTCATCTTCCTGAAATGGAAATTAAGCACTGTCTTCTACCCTGTCACGGTACGAATTCCATATGCCAGTTCTCATGATAAAAAAACAACACACAGAGACTTGAGAAGAATCACTTACGCTCTTCACAGCCAACTCAAATTAACTCATAGTACAAAACAAAACATCAGGAAACAAGACGTTTGTTTTAAAAGTCTGTGCAAGGAGGTGGATTCGATTTATTTTCCTCTTGGTCTAACCACTTGACAGGACTGATGGCTTTGATCAACCTGCCAACAAAAACCAAAAAGACATCTCAGAGCCCACATTCCAGGGGCACCTTTGGGAGATTCGGGGCTGACAAACTGTATGTGCAGATTCTCAGGAAGAAAAGCCAAATATCATTTTCATTCTTGAGGTTTAATTTATGTGATATAACGCCGTGTTAACACGCTTGTAAACCTATGTCATGATCAGTCAAGCAGGAGGCAGGATGCACGTCTCAGTCGGTTGTGCCACATTCTTTTAGCAGACATTAGAAAGTAAGACAAAGCTACCATGAAGAAGCTGCTGGTTCACATCCTAAAGCTCCACCTCAGTGGAATTATGTATTCAAAGAATGACTGCCAAGCACCTACATAGTGCCAGGCACTAGTTTAACGATGTCCCTGGTCCTCCCTCCCAGGACTCTACAACCTGGTGAAGAAAATGTGCCAGGTACGCAGGCACAAGGCCCTGGAGTGAGCAGTGCAAAAGGCAGTGAGAGCCAAAGTCAAAAATAAATTCAATCAGGCCAGATGTGGTGGCTCACGCCTGTAATTCCAGCACTTAGGGAAGCCAAGGCAATCAGAGTGGTCAGGAGTTCGAGACCAGCCTGGCCAACATGGTGAAACCCTATCTCACTAAAAATAAATAAATAAATAAAAATACAAAAATTAGCTGGGCACAGTGGTGGGTGCCTGTAATCCCAGCTACTCAGGAGGCTGAGGCAGGAGAACCTCTTAAACCTGAGAGGCAGAGGCTGCAGTGAGGCAGGATCGCACTACTGTATTTCAGTCTGGCTGACAGCCTCTTTTTGTAATTAATATTTATAATGCCACCATTATTACCTTGAAATGGCCAGACTCCATCTCAAAGAAAAAAATTTTTTTTTAAATCCAATCAGTGTTTGGCTATGTGGTAACCAAAGCCAGGAATAGTAGGCATACATAAAATCCACAGAAATAACAGATTTAAATTAATATAAGGCAACCCCTTTTCAGGATATTAACAGGTACATCTCTCTTGATTACCCTTTAACCACACCTTCCAACAAGCCTAAGACTGACTTACGAGGCAGAAGAAAGAGGGACTATTGGTTTATCCAAGGTCAGCTGAGCAGCAGAAACCAAACACCAACTGAGAAAAAAGAGCCATGTGCAAAAAAGAGATGACTTGAGGGGAAATTCTAGACATACAGTGACATGGATGCATATTGCCTTGTCTACAGAGTAAAGGAGAGAAAGATTCCTATGTCAAGGGAAAGACAGATCCAAAATAGCTTTAAGGTTTGTTAAAGTCCTCTGATACAGAGCTTAATTGCATTAATTCTGTCCTCATTTTTGAAAGAAGGCATGCCACATTTTTAGGAAATAAATAAATATTGGCAAAATTTGTTTAATTTCTTATAAAGTTGGGAAACTTTTTTCCCCAAGTTTTTTCCCCTGTATTTTCAATGACAAATTCCCTAATTTCTTCTCCAAAAATCTATGATGTCCTATTTCATGGAGGGTAAAAACAACATCCACAAGATGAGCTTGCAGAATGTGCGATAATGCTACTAAAGATTTTCCTTTTTAAACAGATTTATTAAGATGTAATTTATATACCATCAAGTGTAACCATTTAAGTATACAATTCAGTGGTTTATATACATTTAGTATATTGCAACCATTACTATAATTTAATTTTGGAAGTTTCATCATCCTTTAACAAAACTTTACATTTATTAGCAGTCACTCCCATTTTCCCTTACCACTGGTCCCCTTCTTTTACCCTAGGGAAATACTAATCTACTTTCTGTCTCTATAGATCTGCCTCTGCTGAACATTTTATATAAACAGAACCGTAGAAGATCTGGTCCTTTGTGACTGGCTTCTTCCGCTTTGCATGTTTTTGAGGGTCATCTCTGTGATAGAATGTATCGGTACTTCATTCTATTTGTTGCTGAATAATATTCCATTATAGGGATATACCATATTCTGTTTATCCATTTATCAGTTGAAAAAAATTGGGGTCGTTTCCACTTTTTTTGCTAACAGTGTTGCTATAAACATTTGTATGCAAGTTTTCTTGTGGATATATGTTTTCATTTCTTTTGGGTATAATATACCCAGGAGTGGAACTGCTGAGTTATATATTACCTTTATGTTTAGCTGATTTTTTTTTTTAGAGACAGGGTCTTGCTATGTTGCCCAGGCTGGCCTTGAACTCCTAGGGTCAAGAGTTCCTCCTGTCTCAGCCTCCCAAGTAGCTGGGATGAGAGGTACATACCACAGTGTCCAGCTATGTCTAGCATTTTGAGGAAGTGCTAAATTGTTTTCCAAAGAGGCTGCACCATTTTACCTGCCCACAAACAGTGTATTCAGTGTCTCCACATCCTCACCAACACTTGCTATTTTCCATTTTTTTATTACAGCCATCCTAGTGGGTATCAAGTGGTATCTCACTGTGGTTTTGATTTGAATGTCCATAGGACTAATGATGTTGAGCATCTTCTCATGAGCTTACCAGCCTTTGTATATCTTCTTTGGAGAAATGTCTACTCAGATCCTTTGCTCATTTTTTAATTGAGCTGTCTTTACTGTTGAGTCATAAGAGCTCTTTATATATTCTAGATACAAGTCACTTATCAGATAGTTGATTTGCAAATATTTCCTCCCAATGTATGAGTTGTCTTTTCACTTTCTTGATGATGTCTCTTGAGGCACACATTTTTTATTTGATAATGTGAAAGGTTTTGAAAGTACTTTTTAGTACATATCTTACAGGGGAGGTGAAATTAAGATAGGGGTGTATTTGTACACCCATGTTCATAGCAGCATTATTCACAATCGCCAAAAGAGAAAGCAACCCGTGTTCATCAACAGATGAATGGATGAACGAATGTGGTATGTAGATATTATTCGGCCTTAAAAAGGAAGGAGATTCTGATACACTCTACACTGTGGATGAACCTTGAGGACATTACGCTAAGTGAAATAAGCCCATCACAAAAAGACATATATCATACAATTCCACTTACATGAGATCCCTAGAGCAGTCAAAGTCATACAGACAGAAAGTAGAATGGTGGTTTCGAGGAAATTAGAAGGGGTAAATGGCAAGTTATTGTTTAATGGGTACACAGTTTCTGTGTGGGAAGAAAAAAAGAGATGAAAAGATGAAAGGAGATTGACAGTAGTGATGGTTGCACAACAATGTGATTGTAATAAATGCCACTGAACTGTACACTGAAAACTGTTAAAATAATTAAAAAGTAATAAACAGATGAGGGGCCGGGCATGGTGGCTGATGCCTATAATCCCAGCACTTTGAGAGGCTGAGGCAGGTGGATCACCTGAGGTCAGGAGTTCAAGAGCAGCCTGACCAACATGGTGAAACCCCGTCTCTACTAAAAATACAAAAAAATTAGCCAGGCGTGGTGGCTGGCACCTATAATCCCAATTACTCAGGAGGCTGAGACAGGAGAATTATTTGAACCCAAGAGGTGGAGGTTGCAGTGAGCCAAGACCACACTACTGCACTCCAGCCTGGGTGACACAGTAAGACTCCATCTCAAAAAAAAAAAAAAAAAAAAAAAGTAAATAAATAACAATAAACAGATGAGGGCAGCAGCTAGTTCCCAGTCCTTGGGTTTTAGCTTACCATTTTGCTCTTCCCTGCTAACTTCTATGCCAATAAGTAAAATAAGCCAAAAGCACAAAAAATAAAAGGTTCAAGTAATCCAAAAACAAGCAGCATACAGAGCTCAGTGAAACAGCAAAATGTGAAAATAAATTACTTCTGCTGACTCCCATATTTGTAGAAGGTCTATACTATGTGAAGAACAATGCTGAGCACTGGGGACTCAGAAACGCCTAAGATAAGGACCCTGTGCCCTAAAGGAATTTTCAGACCAGGAATATATTTTCAATTCTATGAATGGCACTCAACCTAATTCAACTTTCATGCTTTTTGAATGGGAATCTTGTAACGACTGGATTGAACAACACCACAATCAGAGTTTGACTACATTTAGGGAAGCTCTCGTTTCTTCTTCCCTCCTCTGACAAAGCAGCATATCTTTCAACTCTAGGAAAATTTAAAGCTCTTACTCATCTGTTAAATATAAAAGGAGGATGATTATGCAATTTGGGATCCAGATAGTCATTTTTCTGAATGAGTTCATGCATATGCTTATTTACAACTATTTCACTTTTTCCTGAATGCATGTAAAAGATCACTGCAGCTTAACAGTATGCAAATCTATTCATACTGTGAAATCATAACAGCAGCACCAGCCTGCTGAGAACTAAGAGGAAATGCCACATATGACCAAAGACTAAATTACCTACCAAATCAAGCCTTTGAAAAGCACAGACACATTTACTATGGCACAAGAATATACAAGAATAGGAAAAAGTTCTAGCAGAGGGATTAGTTAGAATAATCCATGCCAAAAAGTGCTTTAAAAAGCAGAAACATCTTTTGGACAAACAGGAGTTTGTTCAATAACTCAAAAAATATTTATTGAACACCTATTATGTCCCAGGTACCCTGCTAAGATCTAGGGGAAAAAATAAAGAATAAGATTTAGTCTTCCCAACCTTCCCCAGAACCTCAGTGTGTACCATGGGGGGCAAATAAGCAAAAAATTCTATAAGATGTGATAAACGCTGTGATAGACAATGTACAAGATGCTATGAAGGCAATAGCATTATGGGATAGCATGGAGGGATCAAGGAAAGTTTGCTGAAGGAGAGGAGACTTAGGGTGTGTAGAAGTAGTTGGATAGGCTGGGCACAGTGACTCACACCTATAATCACAGCACTTTGGGAGGCCGAGATGAGAGGAGCACGTGAGGCCAGGAGTTCAAGACCAGCCTGAGCAACATAGTGGGAGCTCATCTCTACCAAAAAATAATAAAATCAGTCAGGTGTGCTGGCACTCATCTGTACTCCTAGCTACTTGGGAGGTGAGGCAGGGGCATTGCTTGTGCCCAGGAGTTCAAGATTACAATGAGCTATGATTGCACCACTGCGCTCCAACTTGGGCAACAGGGCAAGGCCTTATCTCTAAAAAAGTGAAATGAAATCAAAAATAAAGTAGCTGGGCACAACAGGCAGAGAGGGTCAGTGTTCTGCAGAGAAAGAATAGCATATGCAAGAAGATGGTTCCCCTACAAAAGTAAGACATTGGGTTCTGAAGCTGGGAAGATCCAGGATAGAGTCCCACTCCACCATGTGTTAAATAAATAATCCTCATGGGTTAATTTTTTCCAGCCTCAATTTTCTAATCCATAAAATGGAGACAGCAATTTTACCTCCTCATCATGGATTAAATGAACTAAGCACATAAGTAGAGTTCTATAAACACAGCAATTATCATGACGATAATATTTTTAAATAGGGGGAGTATAGCAAGAAAATAATTGAGAGAGTTACAAAAAGAAATGCATTTAATCCTTGTATTTTCCTTTGACTTTGGTCTCAAGTTTCAGCCTAACCATGACTTTGGTCTCAAGTTTCAGTCCAATAGTCATGTCCAATAAATGACCATATCTTAACCGCTTCAACCATTGCTATAGTCTCTTTTATATGGGCACATCTATATCAGTTAGGATAAGATTCAGTTGTGAGTAACAGAGACCCAACGTAATGATTTAAACAAAATAAAAATGCATTTTTCTCGTATGTGAAAGTCCAGAGGTAGGCAGCACAGTGACAAGTATGTAAGCTCTGGTCCCTGAAGTCTTCACAGAACCAAAAGCCTTCCAGCTCACCATTCCAACATCTTTAGAGTTTGGCCCTTGTTGTCATGATCCAATATGGTGGCTACAGCTCTCGTCATCTCAGCCATGCTCCAGGCAACAGGGTGGAAGATGGTGTAAACAAGAGAGGGCAAAAGGCACACACCACTTTTTAAAAAAAGGATTCCAAAAGCTACCAAACAATTCTCCTTTAAGTAGGAGAATGTATTCCATTGGCTAGAACTAGTCACCTGGCCTCCTCTGGTTGCAAGGGAAGCTGGGAAATATAGCCTTTTTTTTTTTTCAAAGTGTACCATTTTCTAAGCATACATGGAACCATCACATAACTAAAATAATGAATATATCCATCACCTCCAAAAGAGGAAATATAATCTTTATTCTGAATGGCCATGTGCCCAAATAAAACTTGAGTTTGAATAAAAAAGAGAACAGATGTTAAGATAATGGTCACTGCCAAAACAATTGATGTGCTAGAAACTCAAAGTACACTAAGTAGGTATTTTAAAGGAAGGCATTTCTAAGTGCTCATTATGAGAAATCTAAAGACATCTAGATACGAAGATTGACACAAATATCAGGAAAACTAGTACACAGAGTTAAGCCACAAGAAGTAAAAAGAGCTGTTGATAAAATGCATGAAGATAACCAAGAAGGGGATATAGGAAGAGGATGTGAAAGAAAATTAATTCCTGCTTTTAGAAAGTAATACAATGACCAAGTAGGCATATTCTTTGATTCCACAAACCCATTTCTTGCATTTTCTTCAACAGGAAAACAACTTATGCACAAATATGTTTGCTGATGAACATTTAATGAGAAGAGAAAGTAAATATTTAACTGGACAACAGGATAGAATTACTATACAAAACACTGTAGTATATTATACAGCCATTAAAAATGAAAACCATATGCAAGCAAAAACTTTTCCCTATAGAATGAAAGTTCTTACTGGTTATTATTAGATATGCATTACATGTATACAAACGAGGACATGAAGGTAAGTCATACACACTTATCAGACCTCAATGCACACATCACTTTCTCAGAGCTACCTTCTCAGGCCTTGGAATAGCTCAGGTGTTGTAAGTGCTGATAGCACTGTTACCTTCCTTGGGGCCACACAAGACCATCTGTAACTGCAGTTTTTATCTAAACATCTCCCTTTGGACTTTAAGCTCCTTGAGGGCAGGAACCTGCAATGGGCACCTGTATTTTTACCCTGACCAGCATCCTCCTTCTTCAATAACATAACCTTGATACTTTGGCTCCAGTGATGGACCACATCCCAAGCCTGACCAATCAGCCCATTCCATGCTCTGGTTGCTCCATGTCACAAGCCTCTTGAGTGCTGGGTCCTTGTTTGTCTTTGTCTTTCCAGGGCCTAGCACAGAACAAGCTTTACATGAATGTCTGATGTCCATGAATAGATGAATAGATGGATGCCCTTCTTTCAACCCAGGTACAGAGCAGAATTGGATCAAACAGATGTGTGGGTTGATGCTTTAAAGGAAAAATGTAGTAGTTAATGGAAAAATGTATTCAAAAGCAAAAATTTATTTTTCTCAAGGGTTATTAGACCTGGGCCTCAGACCTAGCCCTCTTTGCTAGACTGTGTCTCTGTATAAGTCACAGTTCTCCAGGCCTGTTAATTCATTGGCAATGAAAATTACAATATCTACTTTACATGATTGTGTGTAGGTTACCTACACATGGAAACAAATGTGGGTATGTACATACAATGGAAGGGTTTAGCATAGAACCTAATACATGACACCTTCTCAATGTCAGTGGTGCTGTTATTATTATACCTGGGAATAGCTAGAGGCAAATATATAGAGAGAGAGTGGGCGGGGATCTTCTCTTTGAGGTTTGTGTGTTTAGTATTTCCCGTGACCAAATGAGGTTATATTTAATTTCTCCTTTCTCATTTTCCTTGGAAATTTCACTGGGCTGTTGCTGTCTGTTTCTTGGAGGACAGTTATTTATCTTCCAAAGTGACACCTGGCTTATTTTGTTTACCTGTTGTAGACTGGACAACGTAGAATCCATCTGGTGACCCTCCACCTCCCCCACCCTCAACCCCCCATCCCAATCACTACTCAGGAAGCTTCTCTCTGGCAGAGTGGTGACACCAGGGCAGCTGACAGTGCTAGGACAGTGCAGAGGAGGGACTTATTTTTTCCCTTCGCAGATAGATGGATAGTAATTCCAAAGCCAGGCTGATGATCAGAAAAACCAAGGGAGCTTAATGCCAAAACAATAAATAAAAACCATATCCCAGGGCCTCACCACCTGAGAATCTAATCTAGTCAGTGTAGGATGGGGCCTGGTGGTCTGTATTTTTAAAAAGCTTCCTGGGTGATTCTAAAGCTCCTCCAGGCTTGGAAACTAGAGAAATAAAAGACACTCAGCCTTTGTCCAATGTATGGGTTAATATATGCTCACTCCCAGACCAAGCATAGAACTTTCACTTTTTAACACTGACCTGCTACATAGGGGCTCCAATCCCCAGCCCAGTGCAAAGCTAGATGAGCTTTATATGAAGTCACAAGGATTTTTTAAAATATAAATAATTCTCTCTGCTGTTTTCTTGGAAAATATTTATTCAGTCAATAGATAGCACGAAGTTAGTTAAAATGACATATCATGTATGACCTTAACCAGACCTGTAATTGGCTACAAAACACACTTTTGCATTTACCTGCTTTCCCTTCTCTGTATCACCTGATGCACTAGTAAGCAGTGCAGAGACTATGAAGCAAAAAAGTAGTTTTAACAGGTAAAGAAACAACAAGGAAAAGAAGTACGCAAACTGAATGATCAAAATTGAGTCACCAGCTCCAGAACAACAAAGAACTAAAACTGCAATCTTTCAGAAAAGCTTTGCCTCCTTTGAGAAACTGGCATGCTCTCTCTTTTCCAAAGAGAGATGTACCTTATCATGTATGAGTTATGTACCTTATCATGTATGAGTTATGTACCTTACCATGTATGAGCTATGTACCTTACCATGTATGAG
>NW_022436942.1:53373125-53392744 GCF_009761245.1 Sapajus apella
GTATTTTCAGTAGAGACGGGGTTTCACCATGTTGGCCAGGTTGGTCTAGGACTCCTGACTTCAAGTGATTCGCCCACCTCAGCCTTCCAAAGTTCTGAGATTACAGGTATGAGCCACCATGCCCAGCCCTGATTTTCAATTTCTAGGTCCACTTTACTAATATTATTATTCATTGGTTCAGAAGTCACTCTTAATTTGTTTTAGGAAGGAGCAAGGTAAGCCAAATAAACAAACTCCCTGGAAACTTGTTTATATTCCATCAACATAGCTCACTGTCTAGCTCTTCCTAAGCAAGCTCATCAGAACTATCCACTGCTGAAAGCTCTTAGGATATGTACTTTTTTCCTAGGTTTTATTTGGTATTCAGAGGCCACAGGAAAATTATATCCATTAAAGAACAGACACTGCTTGGTGGCCATGCCAGCTGACACATCACCACCATCTCCTCTGGGAGATGTTTTACCTTAAAGCACAAACACTGTGTTTCATCCTGATATAGGGCCTGTAGTTAGAAAGTGATTGTTATCATTTTCTATTCATGTGTTCTCATCAGAAAAAAAAGTACATTCCCTTATAATTCTCTATCACAGACAACTTCAAATCACCTAATGTATGTCCCTTTAAATCACTGAACCAGCGGCTTTTGTAAAGACTATTGATTTTTATCCTGAATAAATTATTTTATAAGATAGAAGACAAAAGGAGAAGAACCAGGAGATTCAACAATTCCCTCTGGTTTTATTTAAAGGAAGAAATATTCTCTTCCCTCTAATAAGAACACATCACTTTTCCTTTCCTGCCCCTGCCTTTCATGTTGTGAAAATCAGATAAGATACAAACAATCCCAAACCCTGAAAAACACTAGAAGGTTCTCAAGAAAATCAATTCTTATTTTAGTACATAGGAAGGCTTTCTGACACATGGTTTGGTGACACATTCATTTATTAATTTCTTTCAGTAAATATTTATCAAGCATCTACTATGTGGCAGGAACTAGACAAGGCATAGACTCTGCCTGCCCCTTTCCTATACAATGTCATTTTGGGGAGCACAAAGGGTTTTGTTCAGAGCTGCTTTCCAGCTAGCATGCCGCAGTATGGCTGTGCTAGTTCTTCAAATGGTAAAAATTCTTGTACCTCAAGTCCCCTCCGCGTCCCCCTACTGACTGATCTCTTCTCCAGCACCCTAGACCCTCTGCATGGATTTACCTCTGACCCAGCTGGGACCCCAGGGCATGGCCCAGCACTGTGGCCCTCAGCCCTTCCACGGGCTAGTGCTGCTGGGTACCAGTTGATAGGCATTTTTAACAGATCCTCCTCATTTCAGGACTGGCCTACAGACCTAATAGTGGACTCGCATTCACCACCTCACCCATTTCTTCCCATGTTCTCATACCAACTCCTCCCCTGGCAGAGACACAACAAGCCCTGCAGGAGAAAGGAGAACTCTCCCTTTACCTCTCAAGAGGGTCAGGGTCTCAGTGTCTCCATTTTACTATCACCAATCAAGACCAGTTGGAGGTTCTGCCTTCCTCCCACCCAAGGTGATGTTCACAGTGTCCACTTTGTCAGCAGTATCAAGCAAGTGAAGAGTGTCCTTCCTCTTATTACTGTGGCAAATGTAGAATCATCATAGGGAATCTGTTTAAAACAAAAATGTGCAATGAAGAAAGAGCAACTGTGGGTGACTAGGCAATCCACACCGGCATTTGAAAATCATTAAAACTAGTCACTAGAATGCTGCCTGGGCAGGATTCCAAACAGGGGAACTGCAGGGTGAGAGTGACAGATGCCAAATCCGAGCCTAGTTTCTGCAATGATTATGCAAAGCACTGGCCTTTCATGCTTTGCTGGTAATGCACTCATTTCTCCAACTTCCAGCACACTAAATGCAAGTGTGGCTTAATGATGGCAACTGGATTGAAAGGTAATTGGGAGCTGAAAATAAAGACTTTGCCTCATTATCATAATTCTCTACCAGAAATGTTTGTTATGTCAAAAAGCACTTTTCCCTGGGCACCAGTTTAAAGGAACAGCCATTAAGATTTTAAGGGTGTAAGCATTAACAGTGTTTTTAAGTCATGAATGCTAGGCTTATAAAAAATAGATAAGAGGGACGTTGGATAACTGAACATACTTCAGGCAAATAAGATGTGAGAGCAGTAAGCTCAAGCCATGAGTCTATTCTGCTCACCTGATTCCCCTCTGATATTATTTTTTCTACTCCTCCCATTTCCTTTCCATCTCCAATGCCCCTTCCCCTACCTCAGGTACCCCCACCATACCTTGCATAATCTCTTATAAGAGGCAAGGTGTGTTGAAGAAAGAAACAAAAGCCTTCAACATTTCTTCTCTTCTGCCAGTTTCACACGTCTGACCAGCCCATGGGGATACCTTGGGGATGATGGTGATGATGGTGGTAATCATGACAGCAACTACTATTATGAATCTGCTTTGTTCCAAACATGTTAAGAATATATTCTCCCTGTTGAACAATGAGAACACATGGACACAGGGAAGGAAACATCACACACTAGGGCCTGTCGGGGGGTGGAGGGTAAGGGGAGGGAGAACATTAGGACAAATACCTAATATATGCAGGACGTAAAACCTAGATAACAGGTTGATGGGTGCAGCAAACCAGCATGGCATGTGTATACCTAGGTAACAAACCTGCACATTCTGCACGTATATCCTAGAACTTAAAATAAGATTTAAAAAATAAAATTATATATATAATATACATTATATATAATTTATATCATTTTATTTCATATTTTTAATGTATATAATTTATGTATAAATATATTTATGTTTTATATATAATATATATGAAATATATAAAATATATAAAAACATAAAATAATATTTTATATATTTAATGTCATATATAATATACACATTTTATATAATTCTCCCTTATTTTCACAAGAAGTCAATAAGGGATAAATACTTTTAAAACCATTTTTGTTGTTGTAAATAACATAAAATATGGCTAACAGCAGCTTCCATGAATAGGGGTCTATTTTCTCGCATAACAAGGAATATGAATGAAGTCAGTTCCAGGGAAGCTTTGGGGGGACTCGATGATGGCGGCACACAGGGTTGGCATCTCTGTGACTCTCTTGGTCTTCCTCATAGTCATGAAATGGCTGCAGCAGTACCAAGCATCACATCTTAGCACGGCTGCATTCACAGCAGAGCGCAGGAAGCAGCACAGGAAGCAGCACAGGCAGAGGTTCTCTGCCTCTACTGCCCTCTTATGTAGGAAAAAAATTTTCTCCCAGAAGCCCCCCTACCGCCACCAACTTCCCCTTACATCTCATGAACCAGAAGACACTCATCTTTCTGCCCTTAGAACCAGGAGCAAGGCCCACCTTTCCTGAGTTTAAGTGACCTCTGCCTGGTTTTGCTAACAAAGAAAGAAAGAGTAGCGGCTTTGTGGCAAATGACAGCTGCCACAGAAGTGTCCTCTGTAATCTACAGTGAGGTGACGCAACAGGCCAATGCTTTATTCCACTGAGGGGCCCCCTGCCTGCCTGCCTGCCTGCCGCCGCCCTCAGCTGAAATTCAGTTCCCTCCATCTACAAGGCTTCCTTCTTTTTTCTTTTGTTAACGCATATTTTTTCTTAAGCTAACCATACTAAGTCTGTCGACTGAACTGAAGAAGTACTCAAACTTCACCCAGGACTGTTCAGGTCTGCCCCCTCCCACTCATGTATAAAAACTAAGTCCATGGGGAGAAATGCCAGATATAGGTGAAGGGGAGGAAGGCAGCAAATCACACTGCCATGTGTGTACCTATGCAACAATCTTGCATGTTATTCACATGTACTCCAAAACCTAAAATGCAATTAAAAAAAAAAGAAAAGAAAAAAACTAAGTCCAAATAGAGCACGCCGAGGTGCAGACAGAAACGTGCTGTGCAGAAAACTGCCATTCCCGCACCGGCCTGTACCGGGGCTGGAAACTGCTCTCACCAGGGTCACCAGGGGAGCCATCCTGTTAACGGAGCTCCAGGAACTCACTGGCAACTTAGACAAGGGGCAGGTGGAGCCTGACAGAAATGCCCTCCTCAAAAACAGGAAGGTGCGAAACCCATTTGCAGAACTCTGAAAATGTCACGTGTCTGCTTGCACCTCGGTCAGGGTTAGATTGGATTTCACATTTCACTGCAGTCGGCCCCTGGAGGCACCGCGGCGGCGGGAGCAGGCGGCGAAGGCTACAATCCCAAGGCAGACCCTGCCGGTCTCGATTTCCTAATCCCTCTGTGCTTCATCATCCTTAACTGTAAAATGGATGTAACAGTGGAATTTAGCTCACAGCATATTTTTTGAGAATTAAAAGACATAATACATGTTAAGGGAGCAGAAAAAATCTTTGCTCAATGAACATCAATGCGTTAGCAATACTGGTAGCAATGATACCAGCAGTAGAAACAAAACCAGATGTTCTCCCTGTAACGGCCAGGATTGATTTAATGACTTAAAGGTACTAGCAAATCAGTCTCCTTGTCGCCTCAGTCCAGAGCTTGAAAGTCTAGTTACCTTCTCCCTAAACTGACTCAGCAATGAACAATCACCCCAAACAATGAACATGCATAAAAAGTAGAACATCTGATACCATCCAATATCTTGTTTTAGTTCCATTTTATTCTGGGCATATTTTTTGTGAAATATTCCGAGAAATCAAGAGAATGTAAATACCATGTATCCACATTTTAAATAAAAGAATAACAAAATACCTACGTACCCATCCCACAGTTTAAGAAATAGAATAAAACCAGTCTTTGAAGCTGTGCATCCTTCTATGATTCCAGGCGCCCAACCTTAATACTCAGGTATCCAGCAATCTGAATCTTAGCACCCCAAACTTAATACACAGGTAACCAGCAATCTGAATCTTGAATTAATCCTTCCTTTTCTTCTTTATTTTTTTTTTTAATTTTTTATTTTTGAAACAGGGTCTGGCTCTATTGCACAGGCTGGAATGCAGTGGCACGATCTTGGCTTGGCTCCTGGGTTCAAGCAATTCTCCTGCCTCAGCCCACCAAGTAGCTGGGACTACAGGCATGCGCCACCACACCTGGCCAATTTTTGTATTTTTTTTTTATAGAGACAGGGTTTTGCCACGTTGTCTAGGCTGGTCTCAAACTCCTGACCTCAAGTGATCTGCTCACCTCGGCATCTCAAAGTGCTAGGATTACAGGCATGAGCCTCTGTGCCCGGACTCCTTTGTTTTTCTTTATACTCACATACATATGCATATCTAAGCAATAAATCATCTAATTTTCCTTTACTAAATTTTATGTCAATGAAAATATAGAACAGGTAGGTATTCTTCCGTAACTTGCTTTTTCATTAAGCATTTGTTTAGTTTTATCCATGTTTACCCCCGTAATTATACTTCAATCATTTTCATTATTATGTAATAGTATTCTAGTTTAGGAATATACCACTATTTATTTACCCATTCCCCTGTTAACGGATATTTGCCTTGTTTCTAGTCTAAGACATCTCACCTGAGGATGGGCTTCCACAGATCCTATTTAGGGTAACCATATAACTTACTGTCCTAACTGAGACACTCATGAGAAGGAAAAAGAATGCTATTAATAATTACAAGAGGACAACAGACATAAACAAGTAGACTGTATGGTCACCTTAATACACACTTAATATGTCTCAGGATTTCTTAATGACACCCCTAAAGAGCGGACTGGGACACTGAAGCCCAACTCTCCTTAACTGATGGTGACTTCACATCTCAAATTGCTGTTTGTTAGCTTCTGCGTTCACAGTAGAACCCTTAAGGAAAGCCCAAACAATTAATTACTCTTTCTACACCAGGAAGAAGTAAAACAAATTCTTAAAGAGATAAGACAGAAAAATGCACAACTTCCCAGATTCTGCTGTCTCTGACTTTCACAGTTTATCATCCCTGTCTGAAGAAAATTCTATCTCCAATGATAACGGAGCAAAGAGAAAGTGTAAAAGGCCTTACAATCTGAGTCCTTCTCCTGAGTCAAGACAGAGCTCAGGGCCCTGCACCCACTGCCTCCTTTCATCTTTGCCACAGCCCTGTGCGGCAGGTGTGGGAAATGAAGCTCAGAGCTGCAGCGACGTGTCCCAGGTCACAGTGCACGTAAGTGACAGAGCCTCAGTCACTGTGTCTAAGTACGTGGTCGTATGTGACACAAAGGAGGACATTTCTGGGAATAAAAGGGGGTGCTTTAACAAGTGCCAGGAAAACAGGTGTAATTTGCCCCAGGAACACCAGGACGTGGGACACCCTAGTTCTGTCTAACTTCACCATAAGCACTTATTTTCCAAGTGCAGATATCAATGATTTGTGGGACTGACGAGACGTGTAACCCAAATCTCTAGTGTTGACACTGTGTTGTATGGTGACATGCTGCCCTCACAGAGGTCACAGGGTGTGCGCAGTCCCCTACCCCTTCCCCTCAGCGTACTTCCCATGCCCGGCGGCTTCCCAGTGGCATCCTTCCATCCAGCACAGCAGCCTGGAAAGGATCATGACTCGCTTCCCTGAAATTCATAATTAAACTGGAGAAGCACTCTTCCTCCCAAAGCAGCTCCTGCTGGTGGCTGCCAGCAGCAGTGTTCTGTCACACTGGCTGGAGCAGTCCTCTTCCACGAGGCTGTGCCCACATTTTCTGACATGGGGGATCTGTAACACTGTCCTTCGGCAGGGCCCCTGACACCCTCAGCCTCGCTCCTTTCTCCATATGCGTGTGGTCTCCATCTCACACACACAAACACACACGATAGTTTTTTTAAAAGAAATATTTCAGCCAGCCACTGTGGCTCATATTTGTAATCCCAGCCCTTTAGGAGGCCAAGGCAGGAGGACTGCTTGAGCCCAAGAATTTGAGACCAGCCTGGGCAACATAGTGTCTCTACAAAAAAAAAAAAAAAAATTTAATTAGCCAGGCACGGTGGCATGCACCTGTAATCCCAGCTACTTGGGGGCCTGAGGTAGAGAGAAGAAATATTTCAGATATGGAAAAATAGAGAATTATATAACAGCATCCTCTGGGCCTGAGCAAAAATGTTCCAGCCAGGTGTGGTAGCTTGCACCTATAATCCCAGCACTTTGGGAGGCTGAGGCTGGAGTATAACTGGAGCCCAGGAGGTTGAGACCGCAGTGAGCTACGACTGTGCACCACTCCAACCTGGGTGACAGAGGAAGGAAAGAAGGGAAGGAGGGAGGGAGGGATGGAGGATGGAAGGAAGCACAGAAGGAAGGACGGAAGGACGGATGGAAGGAAGGAAGAAAAAAAGTTCTGTTCCCAACCACAGCATTTACAGTGGCCCCAAAGGAGGAATAAATGTCCATCAATAAACAGCAAAATGATAAATTGTGATACAATCACACACATAAAATATCATGCAAAAGGAATGCCGTCCAGTTAGAAAAATGCAGAAATTGCTGCTACACACAATAAGGTAATCTCATGATCAATATATTAAAGGCAAAAACCAAAAACGATAAAGAATATGTACACTATGATTTCATATATATAAGTTTCAAAAATAGACAAAAATGACCAATAATGTTAGAAATGAGGACTGTTCCCTTTGTTGATGAGGTAAAGGATATTGATTAGGAAAAGCCCAGAGAGATTTTCTTCTAGGATGTTGATAATATTCCATTTTTTGATCTGGATGGTAGGTACAGAGGTGACAACTGTGTTAATTCATAAAGAAATATGCTTAAAGATGTGCACACTTTTCTGTATGTATGTTACACTTAAAAAAGTTTACCTTAAAATAAATCCAGAATGAAAGCCTCTTTTAGTCAATATTATGTTGTTTATACCCAAAAAATTATCTTTACTGTCAAACTATCTGTGTGACCTTTGACAAATCACTCAATGATCTGTGTCTTTTTTTTTTTTTTTTTTTTTTGAGGTGAATTCTCCCTCTGTCACCCAGACTGGAGTGCAGAGGCACAATCTTGGCTCATGGCAACTTCTGCCTCCTGGGTTCAAGCAATTCTCATGCCTCAGCCTCCCAAGTAGCTGGGATTACAGGTGTGCACCACCAAGCCCGGCTAATTTTTGTAGTTTTAGTAGAGACAGGGTTTCGCCATGTTGGCCTTAGGCTGGTCTTGAACTCTTGAGGTTAAGCAATCCACCTGCCTCAGCCTCTCAAAGTGCTGGGATTTCAGGTGTGAGCCCCAGTGCCCAGGCTTTTATCTGTAATGGCATATGATGTATAGTGGTGATGTGAGATGTACTTGATATAAATATGAAACATGCTTAGCAAGCACTTGGCACACAAATAAGCACCCAAAAATGTCAGCTATTTGAATGAGTGATATTCCATCCACACCTCCCCTCCTTGTATTTGGGACATATCTACACTTATACCCTTCTGCACTGGGCGAAGGCATATTGAAACGAACAAGTTTGCCTATCTGTGTTTTGGGGTAGGAAGTGGAATGGGTAAATCCCTTCTGGAGAACAATCTGGCCATATATACTAAGAGCCCAGAAAATGTTTGTACCCAGTAATTCCATTTAGGAATCTACCCTAAGGAGCTAAGACAAGCAAAAAGATTTATGTGCTGCAATGCTGTTACTTATGTTATTTATGTACCATTGTATGTTATTTATGAAAGTTAAAAACTAGAAACATTTATTATATCAGGAAATGGTTAAAAAAATAATGATGATGAGCACTTTCAGTGACATGAAAAGTTGAATACAAAAGAGATCTATCTATACCAATTCTTAAAATAATAAATACATATAAAAAAGATAAGAAGCTAAACCAAAATTTCAGCTAATTATCTCTGGGTGGTAGTATTACAGGAATTTAAATTTTTTTCCTTATACTTTTCTGTATTTTTCAATATTCTTCTATGAGTATATATTACCTTTAATAATGACAGATGTAAATGTTAAAGAATTTCTGTCCTCTTCCCCTAAGACCTTTGTCTCTGTTGTCAAGGTGACAGCCAGCTGCAATCCATCACATTTAGGAAGGACACTATACAAGGAAATGTGTCTGAAAGAAAGTGACTGACAGGTTGGCAAAGTGCTTCAAAGATAAACCCCATGAGGAATGGCTGAAGGAACAGGGATGTGTACTTTGAGGAAGACTTGTTAACAACAGCTGCCTTGGAACACCTGTCATGTGGAAGAGGGATTACACTTGCTCTACCAGGCTCCAGAGGTCAGAACCCTGACAAGGAATGAAAGTTAAGGAGAAAACAAGGGGAGGGTGAAGAGTGTAGCTCAAGAAGCATCCAAGCTGCATGATCATAAGATAAACTCCAGCTTCCCTTCCTGTCCAACAGTAAGCAGCTCCCCTGGAGGCATCCAGTGAATTTCCCTCCCAGCATTTGGGCAACCACATGGCTCCATCCTGAGGCTGTGCTCTACCAGCCTCCCAGATCACAGCCTCTGCTGTGGACAGCCCAATAAGTTAGGATCTCTGTATTCATAAGCAAACACCAGCCTTGGAATAAGCAAGTTAATCCCTAACCCTTGTCCTTCAGCAAGCTCTTCGAAATTTACATGAATTGCTCCGCTTTTCTCTATTTTTTCCATTTGACCATCTCAGTCTAAGCCATAATCACCTCTCTTCCCTGTACAACTACAGTATCTTCCTAACTGGTTTCTCTCTTCTACTCTTGCTAGCTGCACCCCCAATCTACTCACTACCCAGAAGCTAAAGTGATGGTTTTCCTAGGATAAAGAAAAAAAATCATTAACAGACTATAAGACTCAAAGTGGAGACTTCATCTCCAGCCTTCACTGGATGCCGCTCCCTTGCTTGGTATACTCCAGTGAAGGTGGCCACCTTTTAGGTTCCACATTCATGCTCAGCCTTTCCACCTCAGGACATTTGCACATGCTGAAATACGCTCTGTCACCTTCTGCACCCCAAATCTCAGGTGTCATTCCATAGTTTTAAGCCTTTAATGGGATCCCAACGTAGGAGGGAGCCTTTGTGTGGCTCGTCAGACTTTGTGTGACCTAGCTACAACTGACTGGTCCCCACCTACTGTCTCTAGTCTCTTGAGTAGGCTCAGTATGAATGAGCCTCACCAAGGAATGAAACAGATGTTGGTGCATTCGAGGAAATCAGAGGCATGTACCAACATTCCCCTCATTCCTCAATCTTTATGAACTCTGCTTCCTATGCCCGGAAAAAACTTGGGGCTAATTCTTGATCACCTTGAGGGCTCAGCATGCAATGTCACTTCCTCAGGAGGACTTACCTTACCTCCAGATACTGGGTGGGTGTCTCTGGTGTGTGCTTACAGCAACTCTAATTGTTCCATCATAGCATTTTTTTAATATTCAATCGTAACTGCATTTCCTGCTATTCAGTAAACTATGTGAAGGCAGGGATCACAACTATTTAGCTCAGAACTGTTGAGTAAATGGCTTTATTTTTAACTATAACTTTCCCCCCATGAATAAGCATATTAAAGCCAAAAAGAACCCAGAAAAACAATAGATCTCAACAGGAAGTATTCTAATAAGTGGTATTTCTTCCTGGAATAATGAAGCAAATCTAGACTTTCGACTCAATTTCCCATGTCCTAGGGGAAGGTTCATGTATTGTCATTTTTATTTCACTAGCTGGCATAGTAATTATTCCTTACCAGCATTTGAATGCCCGGGGGCAATCTTCAGTAGGTACACAAAAGGATCGATAAGTACTAAAGAGACTAAAAAGATATATAATATTGAATTCATAAAACGGCAGGATAAAAGGAAAGTAAATTAGAAAAACACTGGAGGACATAAGACTAATAAGCAAAAAATAAATCACCGACAGTCAGTTTCCCCCAAAGGCATAAGCAGCTCTTGCTAATTTGATAAAACTGCTTCATGTGAAAGACCTTCAGAATCCTAAAACCGGAACCCTAGTCTGAAACTTGGTGTGGATTTGGGGTAGAAATACAACAAACAGAAGCCAAGAGACAGCGCCCTGTGTCTCCATCCCTGCTCTACCTTTGTCAGCTGGGAGACTTTGGACAAGTTACAAGTCTTCTTTGAATTTCAGTTTCTTACCTAAGGGGGCTACATAAATTAATGTGGTAGAAATCTGCTCATTCTCTACACATTCTCATTCTCTTCTCCTTTCTTGGTAATGGAACCCAATTTTTAGCTAGGCACAGTTCTGTCCCATTAAAACATAACATTTCTCAGTCAACCTCTACAACTAGGAAGCCAATGAGATGTAAGTAGACCTGTTGGGTGGGTCTACCGGAAAGTTCTAAGAGAAGAGATTGGCCATTCTTCTCCCCACTTCCTGGCACAGAGATATGATTGATGGCTGAGACCTTGTAAACTGTAAAAACAAGGGCAGCACCCGAAAGGCCAAGAAGAAGAAAGCTGGAAGAAACTGGGACCCAGACAACCTAATGAAAACACCATAACCAACTCTGGACAATCTACTTCCAAATTCCTTCATATTAGAGAGAAATTCACTGCTTATCTCATTTCACATCGGAAGGCTTCGCAGAAAGAGTTCCCTGTATATTTGGCCCCAGTTGGCCTATTTGGGTGCACTGGTCCTGCCCGTCTCCTCGGGAGCAAGACGTTCCATTCTGTCCTCCTTTGTGTGCCAGCCCATGGATGTCTAGAAACACTGGGATGTGTTGAGAAAACCTGAGTTTCCGTGGGACCTCGGGCAAGCAGCTTAAGTGCTCTAAGCCTTGTTGTTCATCCACAAAATGAAGGTTACTTCCTTTCCTTTATTTCCCCAGAACTATTGTTTAGAGGAAAGAGCATGAGTTAGATATGAATTCAAATTACTTAATGGCTGTATGATTTGGGGCAAGGTACTTAACCTCTCTGAACTTCAATATTCTCATCTTTAAAATATCTTACTTCACAGATTATCCTAAGGATTGGATGAGATATCAAATGCAAAATGCTTAGCATAAAGACTTTCATTTGCAAGTCCAATATCTCACTACAAAATAGTAGCTACTGTCATCCATTTTCATTTTGCAGTGTTACATGTAATGGTAACAACAGCTAACAATCGCTAAGTACTCATTGTGTGTCAGGCACTGTTCAAGCACTTTCCATGTATTAAGTCATTCAGTTCTCACCACAATGAGGTAAGTACTCTTATTATTCCCATTCTACAGATGAGGAAACAGAGATGCAAGATGTTAACTGCCTTGCCAAGTCACACAGCAAAACAGGGGAGCCAGGCAGTCTGATGCCGGAGCCCCTGCTCCTTATTTCCAGCATACACCGTACTGCTTGCTGTCTGAGGGTAGGGTCATGTCTCTCCAAACAACATGCTAGCTTCCTCAGGGCAGAGTCTGCATTATATATGCCTTGGTGTCCTCCCTGGGGAATCTTCCCCACCACAGGCCTCCAAGCACCAGAGAGAACTGAATGGCAGATAAGTAATAACTGAGCCACTTTCTAAAAACCCGTATCACAGATGACCTTGAAGAAGACCATTTGTCTAATGAACCAAGGCATGCCTGAAGTGAAACACAGAGAAGCTCTTTCACAGGGAGTGGAATATTCTTCCACCCAAAAAGCATCTTGTGGGTCTTCAGAATCAGATTCTCTGAAGGCTTAAAGGACTATGGGAACAATTCTGACTAATGTTTACATGCTTCCAGAGTCTGAACTGAGTTTAAGGCCTCTGTCATTCATTCAAATTAAAATGCCTGCCCAACAGAATGCAATGTGTCAGAGTTTGCCAGTCTATAAAGAGTTACATTTCCTCCTGGATGCTGATGGAAACAGCTTTCTAAAACAGATCTATTTATGTTGTTGTCATCAAGAACACTAATAGAGTATGTCACTATGCAAACTGAGTGTGTCACTATGCTAGAGATGCAGCTGATAGGACACAAACCTCATTAGCACAGACTTCCTTAATTTGGAATATGTGATAGTTCTTAGCAATAAATTTTATTTTTCATTATCCGTAAAGAAAACAATATGCAAAATAAATGAATAAACAAGACCAATTCATCTCTTCTACCAATATTTATTGTAAATCAACTGTGTGCCAGCACCATGGTGGTAGCACACGGTGGTAGTCATAGATGTTATTTTGTGTAATTCTCATTACAAGAGAACCCTGTAGTGCTGAAGGTAATGTACCCATTTTGAAACGAGTTAGAAGTCTGGAAAATTAAATTACGGTACATCCATACAATGTAATGCCATGCAACTAGAATAAAACCAATGGAGTATATCGGCTGGTGTTAACATATTAACAAGAACAAATGCTGAATGAAAAAAGAGGTGGAACCCTCTTTAAAGTATCTCATTTGTATTAAAAAACAAGAATAGATTATAATGATGTATACATACATAAGTGGATATACAGTGACATTCTCAGGAGGGGCAGTCAAGAAAAATGGATGGTCAGGGATGGAAAAGAAACTCATTTTTCACTGCACTTGTGTAACACAGAGTTCTTTTATTTATTTACTTATTTATTTTCCTTTTTGAGACTGGGTCTCCCTCTGTAGCCCAGGCTGGAGTGCAGTGGCATGAGATCTTGGCTCACTGCAATCTTCACCTTCCACATTGCGGTTCAAGCAATTCTCCTGCCTCAGTCTTCTGAGTACTGGGATTACAGGCACGTGCCACCATGCCTAGCTAATTTTTGCATTTTTAGTAGAGACAGGGTTTCACCATGTTGGCTGGTCACCCACCAAGCCTCCCAAAGTGCTGGATTACAGACGTGAGCCACCTCACCCAGCCTAACAGTTCCTTACCATTTTCATGTTACTGTTTACATCATGTGAAACCTAACGAAAAGAGGTTAGCAATAATTATTATTTATTGGCCCATGTCTAGTGCAGTGTCTGGCTTATAATTGAAATTCCAAAGTTAACTGCATGAATGTAAAGAAATGATGTCACTAATTACCATCTAAACACATTTATCTTTTCTATTCATGCATCAGGTCCCGCCCTAATATTAAACGCTAAAACACTCTGGAGTACATTCAAGTTCCTGTATGTGCTTAAAGAATTACACTTGCAACAACTCTGAAAGATATTCTATAACTCACACTTCTCCTTTACGTTCCCCACACTCTCCTTTCTCAAGCTCTGCTCTCCACACAGGCGCACACACACATGCACATAGCCACGCACAGAGTCAGGGAAACAGTTCACCAGGCCCCCCAAAAAAGGGATGGAATGAAGAAATGTTTTACCGCTGTTACTAGAGGTTTAGTATGATCAATAATTTTTTTAACTGCATGCTGATTTGAGAAAGGAAAGTCTATAACCACACATTACCACTTAATTGGCATTACCGATTAATTTTCCAAGTATATTTTGGAAAGAGTTGGTGCAGATTCACTGGAAACAATCTGTATTATTCCTAAAAGTAACCACAGAGATGTTCTAAATAGTCAGAGCAACCCTCAAGCATTGTGGAGTCTGTGCAAACACTTACCTCCCAGGTATCAAGTTCTTAGGTATATGTGACACGTGCAGCTGCTCCCTCCCACTGCTATCTCCCCGCGTGAGTGACAGCAAGATGGGGAATTGGAAACTGATTGTTTTCTCAGTGCTGACAAAGGGGAACAAATTATGTATTTTCCCTGACTGCGCAGTGTGTTGGTTTTTTTTTTGTTTTTGTTTTTGTTTTTTTCGCAGTTTTTCTCCTAGTAGCAGCAACCAGGAGAAAAAGAAAAAGACATCTGGCAACTTCTTTAGGGTATATCGTTACAGATTTGTGGTTGTGACTCTACTCAATCTGTTTCATAAATAAAACGCAGGCAATGACATCAATTAAAAATCTTTTAAAAGACAATTTTATCAAAAGCAATATCCTGGAAACTACAGTCCCAATATCCTAATAATCACAAGAGCCCCCGTGTATGGAACACTCCCACGTACTGGCACTGTGGGGAGCATTCTATAGGAAAGCAGCAGTTTAATTCCCACAATTCTATGGGTTGCCATTATCCCCATTTTGCAGATGAAGAAACTAAGGTTCCTTGAAATGAATTGGCCAGCACAAAGTCATACAGCTAGTGAGTGCACTTTACAGGCAAATGGCAGTATGATTTTCACAATTATATGGGGTGCCATTATTATCCCCATTTTACAGATGAAGAAACTGACATTCATTGAGATGAATTGGCCAGCACAAAGTCATACAGCTAGTGAGTGGAAGAACTGGGATTCAAATCATGTTTTTAAGAACTCCAAGCATTCTGGAGTTCTATGTTCCATCTATGCTCAATGAGTTTATCAGACAAAAAAAAAAAGAAAGAAAGAAAGAAAACCAGTAAGAATTAGAGGAACAAGGAAGGAGCCATTCTCTCTCTACCCCATAATTGATCTTCTATGACTTTCAGCATACAGGCCAGGTGTGGCTGACAAAACAATAGGTCTGGCATTAGGAATCTCAGAATTGCTGTCCTGATTCTACCATGAACAAACCTGCTTGTCTCAACCTGTGCAAGCCTTGTTCTCCACAGCTGTGAGATGAGGCAGCTGGATTACAATCTCCCTCAGCTTAAAAACTGCATCTACGAAGCCAAGCATGGTGGCTCACGCTTGTAATCTCAACACTTTGGGAGGCTGAGGAGAGTGGATCACTTGAGGTCAGGAGTTCAAGACCAGCCTGGCCAACATGGTGAAACCCCGTCTCTACTCAAAATACAAAAATTAGCCAGGTGTGGTGGTGTGCATCTGTAGTTCCAGCTACTTAGGAGGTTGAGGCAGGAGAATCACTTGAACTCAGGAGGCAGCAGTTGCAGTGAGCCAAGATCATGCCACTATGCTCCAGCCTGGGTGACAGAGTGAGACCCCATTTCAAAAAAACAAAAAACAAAAAACACCTGCATCTATGAAGGTGTGTAGAAACATTTTGCTGGGATAGTAAAGCAGGAAAAAAATTGAACGTTAGCCCTGCAGGGTGTACAATTGAGCACATAATGTCCACTTTGCAGAGAAAAACCCTGACGGATGACATTAATCAGCAGTGAGTTCCCAAAGAAATTGCACGAATGAGCTCCAGCAGAATGACCACTGCTAAACCCAGTGGTCAATTTGTGATCATTTCATTGGACTGATCAGCAGAAACCCACAGAATTAACACACTCTCCTCCTGAAATCTCTTTAATTGATTTGCAAGGCACTCCTCTCTACTGTATTTTCCTCTTCCTTCCTGGATGCTCCTTCCAAGTTGCCTTCACAACTTTGTCCTCATCTTCCCAACTCTTGGAGTGCTTGAGAATGTAGTCCCAGACTTTCTCAACTACAGTAACTCTCTTGGTGCTCTCATCCAATTTCACGGATTTAAATGCAATCCACACACCGATGGCTCCCAAATGTGTAATCTCTACCCCAGAACCAGACTTTTACATCCAGTTACCTACTCAATACCTCTGCTCAGATGGCTAATGGGCATCTCATGCCTCGCTCCTGTATCTCCCCAACTGCGCCCTCAGAGTCGTTTCCATAAATGGGCCCTGAGCCCTTCATGGTACTCTTCCCAGTCCCAACTTATCTGCAGCCACCGCAGCCAGCTCCAGCTTATGCATTATTCCCATGACTTGGAGACTTCACCAGGTACCCACAAGGCTCCCTCTCTCCCCTTTCTCCATTCAAACATCACCTTTTCAGTGAGGCCTTCCCTGATCATTCCATTTTAAATTGTAACCCATCCCTCAAAGCACCTTCTTTCCCTCTCCCTTGCTTTTTCTCCATAAAATTTCATCACTTGATATATTTTATACTAGATTCATGTAATTCTTTATTGCCTATATTCCCCAACTAGAATGCATGCTCCAGTAAGAGGAGTTTGTCTGTCTTGTCCACTGATATATCTCCAACACTAAGACCAGTGCCTGGAATGCAGCAGGCAGTCTTTGGTGGAAAATATGTAATCTACAAGCATCCATGCATAGCCTGGGTACACCAGAGCATGCACAGTAGCCGTTTCTCTATGAATAGGAAAATGATGAAATATCTGTCCCAGACACTAGTTTCTTTTCCTCTTGTCTAACAACTGGGGTCATTTTTGGATGCAAGAAGTATAATTGTGATGCCCCATTTAAACTTCACAGTCCCAAAGAACAAAGATAAAATATGATGATATCATAAGAATAACTTTTAAAAAATAAATTAGGATCAGTGTGTTGTTGTCATGTATAGATTAATTTTTAACATATATAATATATGAGAGAAAAACATAAATATTTTTTGTATAAAATTGGGACCCAACTATGCCAGGATTTCTATGGTAATCTTGAAACTGTCTTTATGTATCAATAGCCAATAATGTTATTTTGTTTATTCATAGCTAGTTGTATGTTTGATTTTTCTTTTTTTTTTTCAAATTTGAAATCTTGTATTTCACTTACCATTACCCTCTCATGGCAAATGATGGTCACCAAGTTATTAGTCAAAGCTCAGACATTACCATCAAAGAGACTGGCATTAACTCACAGATCCCATCTAGGAGAACTCTGCCAACTTTCCTGACCCTTGATTTACTCATAGGTTCACCATCTAGCAGCATTTCTGTAAGGATCAATAAGATAATCCACATAAAACCCTTAGCACAGTGCTTGGCACACAGGAAGTATTCAGTATACATTAACTATTATTATTTTTTCTTTATTTCTTTTAAGATCTTACACAGAAGAATACATTAACTACTATTAATCTTCAGACCTTATCTGACTGCTTTGGCTTTCAAAATTCAAAGGTCTTATAGATCTCAAACGCAACTCCTGCAGCTGCAATGAAATATAGTCATGTGTTGCTTAACAGTGGGGCTTAATGGCAGGGCTACATTCTGAGAAATTTGTCATTAGGCTATTTTATCACTGTGTGAACATCCTAAAGTGTGCTTACACAAACCTAGACAGTAAAGCCTACTACATACCTAGGCTACATGGTATAGCCTAATGCTCCTAGGCTACAAACCTGTGCAGCATGTTTCTGTACTGAATGCTGTAGGCAGCTGTAACACAGTGGGAAGTATGTGTGCATCTAAACACGTTTAAACATAGAACAGGTAATGCATTGCACCACATTATGATGGTTATGACATCACTAGGCAATAGGAATTTTCAGTTCCATTATCTTATGGGAGCACCATCTGTTATTGACCAAAATTGACCAAGCTGTCATTACTTGTATTCCCTTCTTTAGTTCATACCTAATGAAAATATACCCATTTTCAGTAAACACAAACAAATCAAATCACCTTAAACGTCCTAATAATACATGTGAATGTGGGTTTTAAAGACAAAATTACTGAGGGTTAAGAACTGGCTGGGCCAGGCATGGTGGCTCACATCTACAATCCCAGCACTTTGGGAGGCCGAGGCAGGTGGATCACGAGGTCAGGAGATTGAGACCATCCTGGCCAACATGGTGAAACTCTATCTCTACTAAAATACAACAAAACTAGCTGGGCGTGGTGGTGGGTGCCTGTAGTCCCAGCTACTCAGGAGGCTGAGGCAGGAGAATCACCTGAACCCGGGAGATGAAGATTGCAGTGAGCTGAGATCGCACCACTGCACTCTAGCCTGGTGACAGAGTGAGCCTCTATCTCAAAAAAAAAAAAAAAAAAAATAGAACTGGCTGCTAAGTAAATGAACCAAATGTTCACATCTGAAATAACATAGAAGGAGGAAAAGGCCATGAAGAAAAATATTACCTAGAAAAGGGGTAGAATGAAAAATCAGAAGATACAGGTTCCTTGCTTATACCAATGCATTCTTTTAAAACAGGGACAAAAATAATAAATAACACCTACACAGGTAGCATAGATAGGAGTGCCCGGCACCATTCCAAGGGCTTTATGTGTATTAGCCCATTTTGTCCTCACAACATCCTCTCAGTGAGTACCATTATTATCCCTGTAACGGGGCACAGAGAGTAACAAGTCCAAGGTCCAGCAGCTGCCGAGTGACAAGGTCAGGATTTGAACCAGGCAGGGCAGGTCCAAAGCCCAAGCTCATAACCACCACGGGACATGCGCCTTCATGTATATTCCCTGATTTCAGAGAGGGAGATGTGTGTTGTTATTCTTCAGGAAATTGTTCCTTTCCCTGACCTTGTGTGATTCCAGAAGGCTTGAATCTTCCCCTTACCCTATGTAAGCCACAACTTGGGGGAGGGAGTGGGGGGCATAGATGACCCAATATGACCAGGCAGGGTCCATTCTCTGAGATTTTTTTTTCTACTGAAGCTGAGAAGAAACTGTCCATATCTTCCCTTGGACTGAGAGCTGTAAGGCTATGATCCCAAAGTGGCCAGGATCCTCTTGCCCCACTGCGTGGAGGTACAAGGAAGTGCTTAAAGCATGGGCCCTTTGGTGAACAGGGACCAAAATCAGAGATGGACAGACAGAAAGAGGGAAAGGATAAGTTGTTTAAGCCCCTGGATCCAGGTATCCCTGAGGTCCGTTCTACCTCCTCCTTTCTAAGTTCCGTTTACCTGAGTCAACTACTTTCTACCTTGTTATTTAATATAGTTCCTGTTGCTTATAGCAGAAGAATCCCAAGCAATACATTTAACTGTATATCTAATACCTCCAGGATAAGCTGGAGAAAACAAGCTGCATTCTGGACAATAGAGTAGGGTTTTTTTTTTGTGTTTTTTTTTT
>NW_022436942.1:53392844-53420638 GCF_009761245.1 Sapajus apella
TTAGAATTTAACATAGGTGAAGGATTTTATGGACTCAGTATATATATTAATCTTTCCAAAAATGACATGAAACTCAGAAGCCGTAAAAGCAAACATGGTTATACTTTGACATATAACAATCATACACATTCTTATAACAAAAACAAAGTTAAAAAGTGTGTAAAAAATAGCTATAATGGTTGACAATCCAAATCTTAATTCCCAAAATAGTAAATGAGCTCTTTGAAATCAGGAAGACACTAAATCCTTCTCCCACCCACAAAATTGGACATAAAGAAGAAATTGAAAAATACAGATGGCTAATAAACATGAACAAATGACCAAACTCAAAAACAAAAGAAATACAATTTAAGACAATAGTTGGGTGATCACATTGGCAAAAATTTTAAATATTTATGAAACCCATTGTCTGTGAGGTTGTAGGTTTATAGCTAAAGGAACATATGTTCCCAGACTCAACATGCACCTTCTGAGCACCCATCCTCGTCCAGCACCATGCTAGACACAGGAGAATCATGGTAAATAAGACTGTTCTCATTCTGGAGGGGCACACAGTCAAGATAAGAGGACACATATGGAAACAAATAACCACAATATACTGAGCTTAATAGAGTTCCTGCCTCAGAGCCTTTGCACCTTCTGTTTCCTTGCTGGAAACACTATTCTCCCAGACCCATAACTCTGGTGTATCAGTTTGCTAGGGCTGTCATAACAAAGTACTACAAACCAGGTGCCTTAAGCATCAGAAATTTACTGTTTCACAGTTATTAAGGCTAGAAATCCAAGATCAAGGTGTTGGCAGGTTGACTCCTTCTCAGGGCTGTGAGAGAGAGCATGTCCCATCCTTCTCTCCTAGCTTTTTTTTTTTTTTTTTGAGATGGAGTCTTGCTCTTGTCACCCAGGCTGGAATGCAATGACTCAATCTCAGCCTACCATAACCCCCGCCTTCCTGGTTCAAACAATTCTCCCGCCTCAGCCTCCCAAGTAGCTGGGATTACAGGCATGTGCCACCATGCCTGGCTAATTTTTGTATTTTTAGTAGACAAGGGGTTTCTCCATGTTGGTCAGGCGGGTCTCGAACTCTCAACCGCAGGTGATCTGCCCACCTCGGCCTCCCAAAGTGCTGGGATTACAGGCGTGAGCCACCACGCCCGGCCCTCTCCTAGCTTCTGGTAGATATCTTGGCTTGTAGATCTCTACCTTTAACACATGCCATTCTCCTCATGTGTTATCTGTATCCAAATTTGTCCTTTTTCTGAGGACACCAGTCATACTGGATTAGAGACCCACTCTATTCCAGTATGACATCATCATAACTAATTATATGTGCAAGAACCCTAATCCTAAATCGGGTCACATTCTAAGGTACTAGGGCTAGGGCTTTAACATATTAATTTTTAGGGGACACAGTTCAATCCATAACAGCTGGCTTTTTCTCACTGTTCAAGTCTCAGTCCACGTGCTACCACCACAGAAAGGCCTTCCCTGACCACCCAAGAGAAAGGAGCTCTTTCCCAGCCTCCAATCACTCTACCTCATTGCCCTACTTGACTTTCTCCATGCATTTACCACTACCGGAAATTGCCTAGCTTGTTATTCGCCTTTGGTCTGCCCCTCCATGCAAGAACAGAAACCCCATGAAAGCAAGACTGTCTTGTCTACTTGTCTCCAGAGCTGAGGGCAGTGCTTCATGGTGGTGCTCAATCAATGTCAGTTGAATAAATACATACATAAGTTAAATGAAAATCACTTGGCCATTCATAGACATAACACCAAGGTCTGCCACAACTATGAATAAAAGTCAAGCAGTGTAAGAGAACAAAGAGAAGTGTGCCGCTTTGTGTATAGTGATCGGGATGCGCCTCTGAGGAGCGGACGTGGAAGCAGCAAGAGCGGTTTCAGTGAGAGTGAGGCTGAGGGTCTGACTGGGGTAGGACCGAGGCGTGAGCAGGAGGCAAGGAAGCGGAGACAGCAAGGAGTAGTGCCTTAAAGGGAGGCTTGAGTGGGGGCGTCTGCATTTACTACCCGGCACCCAGACCTTGACGGCTGGCAAAGACTTTGCCATGCTTGGGGAAATAGAGTTTTCGCTTATTCCGGAAGTTTTTACAACAGCCCTGAAGCCCTCCCTCCTCTGTCCCCTCAACATTTTGTTCTTGCTACTGCACTTCTAGTATCTCTGTGGAACTGCAAGCTTTCCACTTTACGTGCCTCTTTCCTCTTCCAAGGAACTCCTTGAGGGCAGAGATCCCAAGACGTACCTAATAGATATGGAAGGAAGGGAACTTCTGGCTGATGCTTCTCCCTGTGAGTGCCCCTTTCTACTATAAAAAGAAAAAAGTTGCCGGGCGCGGTGGCTCACGCCTGTAATCCCAGCACTTTGGGAGGCCGAGGTGGGTGGATCACGAGGTCAAGAGATCGAGACCATCCTGGTCAACATGGTGAAACCCCGTCTCTACTAAAACTACAAAAAATTAGCTGGGCATGGTGGCGCGTGCCTGTAATCCCAGCTACTCAGGAGGCTGAGGCAGGAGAATTGCCTGAACCCAGGAGGCGGAGGTTGCAGTGAGCCGAGATCGCGCCATTGCACTCCAGCCTGGGTAACAAGAGCGAAACTCTGTCTCCAAAATAAATAAATAAATAAATAAAAAGAAAAAGGTTTTATCCCTTTACAAACAAGACTTGAGATCTATGTGGTGAAAATTATAAAACATTGATAAAAGAAATTGAAGATGATACGAACAGAAAGATATTCTGTGTTCATGTATCAGAAGAATCAATATTGTCAAAATTTCCATACTCCCAGAGCGATATATAGAGTCAATGCAATCCCTATCAAAATTATAGTGGCATTTTTCACAGAAATAGAAAACACAATCTCAAAATTTGTTTGGAGCCATAAAAGACCCCAAATAGCTAACACAATCTTGAGCAAGATGAATGAAGCTGGTGGCATCACAGCCACTGATTCCAAATTATACTACAAAGCTATATAATGAAACAGTATAGTACTGGCATAAAAACAGACAAATGCAGTGGAGCAGAATAGAGAGGCCAGAAATAAACCCATACATGTACAGTCAAATAATGACCATATGGAAAAGGTGCCAAGAACACACATGGGTACATAATAGTCTCTTCAATAAGCGGTGTTGAGGAAACTGTATATCCATGTGCCAAAAAAGTGAAATCAAAACTTTATCTTATGCTATACACAAAAATCAATTTAAAATGGATGAAATACTTAAACTAAGACTTAAAACTGGAAAACTTGAAGCTCCATTACATTTGTCTTGGCAATGATTTTTTCTTTTATATGATACCAAAAGCACAGGCAACAAAAGCGAAAACAAACAAGGGGGACTGTACCAAACTGAAGAGTTTCTGCACAGCAAAAACAATCAACAAAATGAAAAGGCAACCAAAGGAATGGGATAAAATATTTGAAAACCATGATGAGGAGTTAATATCTAAAATACATAAGGAACTCATACAGCTCAACAGCAAATAATAATAATAATATCACAACTTAAAGATGGGCCAAGGGGCTAAGCACAGTGGCTCACGCCTATAATCCTAACACTTTGAGAGGCTGAGGCAATAGGATCCCTTGAGCTCAGAAGTTTGAAATCGGCCTGGGCAATAGAGTAAGACCTTGTCTCTAGAAAAAAATTTAAAAATTATCCAGGAACGATGATATGCACCTACAGTCCCAGCTGCTCAGGTGGCAGGAAGATTGCTTAAGCCCCAGAAGTCAAGGCTGCAGTGAGTTATGATCATGCCACTGCCCTACAGTCTGGGCGACAGAGCAAGACCCTGTCTCCAAGAAAAAAAACTGGGCAAAAAACTCTGATATTTTTCCAAAGATGACATACAAATGGCCAACAAGTATATGAAAAGGTACTCAACATCATTAACCATCAGGAAAATGCAAATCAAAACAATAACATATCATCTCACACCTGTTAGGATGACTATGATCAAAAAGTCAAAAGTTAACTAGTGTATGGCAAGGAGGAAAAAAAAACAAGTCTTATGCATTGATAATGGAATATAAATTGGTACAACCATTATGGAAAACAGTATGGAGTTTCTTGAAAAAAATTAAAAATAGAATTACCATATGATCCAGAAATCCTCCTTCTGGGTATATATCCAAAGAAAATAAAATCATATTCTCAAAAAAGTATCTGGATTCCACTGACAATAGTTAAGATATGGAAACAACCTAAGTGTCTAGCAACAGGTATATGGATAGAGAAAACGTGCTATATATACACTGCGGAAAATTATTCAGCTTTAAAAAAGAAGATGAAATTTTGTCATAAGTGACAACATGGATGAACTTGGAGGACATTATGCTAAGTGAAATACACCAGACACAGATAGACAAATATTGTGTGATCTCATCTACATGTAGAATCTAAGAAAGCTGAACTCAGTAACAGAAAATAGAATAATGGTTGCCAGGGGCTGGACAGTGGAGGAAATGGGAAGACATTGGTCAAGGATATAAACTTTCAGTTATAAGATGAATAAGTTCTGGAGACCTAATAACAACATAGTGATGGTAATTTATAACAATGGTTTGTATTTGAAATTTGTTAAGAGAGTAGATAGATATTAAGCATTCTCACCACACGCATATGAACAAATGGAATGACGTGGGGTGATTAATATGTTAATTAGCTAGGTTATAGTACCTGTTTTACAATGTGTGCATGTGTGTGTATACCTCAAAACATCATGTTGTATACCTTTAATATACACAATATTTATTTGTCAATTACACTTCAGTAAAGCTGGAGAAAAAAATAAAAAATAGAAACCAGGCTTTCAGGAGTGATGTCATGCAAACTAACAGAGCAGGAAGCTCTAGGAGCTATCCTTCTACTAAAGCAACTATTGACCTGGGAGGAGTGACTGGAACCAACTATTTAGGAACTGTGGAACCTAACTAGACACGTAAAACAGCCAGGGGAGGGCTTGGTGGAAGGAGGGACTGCTGTTCTTTTCTAAGACAGCACCATAAGTGAACTAGCTACCATTCCCACCACAGCTTTGAGGATGGCAGCTCATGTTCTAGGAGTGGCTAGCTGACACCAGAGTAGGTAGTGGGGACTTTCTCCTCCAAAAATTGGTGTTGTGCATTTTTGTTGGTCTAGCAGTGCCTGAGGGTTTGATGCAGACACCCACTTTGGTTTTGGCCCTCTTGGTGACAGCAACTTCCCCTGGCAGCATCCACAGGAAAATTTTAAGAAACAACTCCCACCCACTTTTCCCTTTTTGGAACCAGAAATTTAAGGAAATGTTTTTCAGGTCACTGGCTGACCACAGAGATAACAGAACAGAAACTTCAGTGACCACACAAAATAAGAAACATATATTTGCAAAAAGAGTTTGGAAAAGTCACAAATTAACAGCACTAGCCCTTAATGGAAAAAAGTCAGCAATCCCTGAGCAGTGGGAAAATGATATTTCTAGAGTTATAATATTATAGTACTCAAAATTTCTAATTTTCAATAAGAATTTACAAAGCATACAAAGAAATGGAAAAATATAGTCATTCACAGGAAGAAATGAAATTTGTCAGAAATATTAACAAGTGAACCCAGACAATGGAATTACTATCAACGGTGTTAAATCAGTTCCATTAAATATAGTCAATGAGCTAAAGGAAACCATAGACAAAGAACTAAAAGGAAGTCAGGAAAACAATGTATAAACAAAATGAGAATATCAGTAAAGAGACAGAAATAATTTTAAAACCACAGAAATTCTAGAACTTTAAAGTACAATAACTACCATGAAAAACTTACTAGAAAGGTTCAAGAGGAGATGTGAAAAAGCAGAAAACAGGATCAGCAACCTTGAAGATTGGACAACTGAAATTATTCAATTTGAGGAACAGAAAGAAAAGATATGAAGAAAGGTAAACAGAGTCTAAGGGACCTGTGAGACATCATCAGGTAGACCAACATATGCATTATGGTGACTCAGAAGGAGAAGGAAAGAAAGAAGCAGTAAGATCTTTGAGGAAATAAATGCCAAAAACATCCTAAATCTGATTAAAGATATGAATATACACATGCAAAAAGCTAGATGAACTCTAAGCAGGATAAACTCAAAGAGATCCATATAGAAATGCATATAATTAAAGTATCAAAACCCAAAGCAATGAGAAAAATTTGAAAGCAGTAAGAGGCAAGTGATTCTTCATGCACAGTGTAAACTCAATAAAATTAACAGCTGATTTCTTATGAGAAACAATGGAGGCCAGAAGACAGTGGGATGACATTCAAAGACCTTAAAGAAAAAGATTGCAAACCAAGAATTTTATATCTGACAATTTATATCCAGCAAGTCTATATCCCACAAAACTATCATTCAAGAATAAAGAAGAAATTATGACATTTCTATATAAATAAAAGGTAAAGGAAATCATTACCAGTAGACCTGCCATACAAGAAATGATAAAGGGAGTCCTTTGGGCTAAAATGAAAGAACACTAGACAATAACTCAAAGCCATAAGAAGAAATAAATTGGCAATTAACTAAATAGACAAATATAAAAGCCAATATTATGGTACTTTTGCTTTGTAACTACCCTTTTTTTCCAAAATGATTTAAAGGAAAATGCATAAAACAATACATCTATGTTAGTGGGCATAAACTATATAAGAATATAATCTGTGGCAATAACAACATAAAGGAGGAAGGATGAAGATCTATATGAGCAGAGTGTATACTACTGAAACTAAGGCAATATTAATCAAACTAGGTTGTTCTAAGTTTTCTTTCAACTTGAAATGCTAATTTTAACAAAAAATGTACAAGAAATATGGTGTCATGATGGAAATACTAGAAAAACAAGGCAAAAAATTGGAATCACCTCAAATCATACCAGCATTATCTTGGTTGAGTTGAAAATTTTTTTTGTGACTAGATTTTTTTTAAGAAGACCCAGAATACAGAGGGGAGCATGTCAGACAGCAGGAACAGTATGAGAAGAGAAGAATGGCAGAAAAGATTTTTCTTTCTTTTCCCTCAAAGAGATAGGCTCTTTTCTGAATAAGATTTCTCCAAGTACTTTGTATATCAAAGGCACTAGAGTATAATAGTTAAGAAACAGACTCTGGGCTAGCCTAGCCAGGTTTGAATTTGCTTCTATCACTTACTAGCTGTGTGATGTTGGGTCATCTCTCAACACTTATTTATTTTATTTGTAAGAGGGAAATAATAATTGTATCTACCTCACTGGTTATTAAAATGTTAATGCATGTAAAACATTGAAAATGGTTCCTGGTATATGGGTAAAACCTAATACTGGCTTTTACTATAATCATACAATCATCTAAAGATAACCTGAGTGGCACAAATGAGGTTGTTCCAAAGTCTATGGCTGTAGCTATAAATAAAATTTAAAACTATTTGCTGAATTTCAGAATCTAATCAATTGACCCAATCCTGACAGATGTAGACAATTTTTACTTAACATCTAGGCCAAGTATAAAGTCTGAAATATTTTAGGGCTTTAAAAAGGAAGTCTTCCACAAAGTAATAATGCAGTTAGTTCTGAAAGCTTTTTTCTAAACCAAATTGGAGCATCTATGTCTTTCTGTCCTTGCTGTTGACATAGGATATACCACAGGCCCAACTCCCATGATGTTACCTGGAAAGCCAAAATGTCTAGCCATATGAGATTTATTCATTTGTCCAACAAACATTGAGTACCTTTTACGTGCCAAGCACTGGAATATGGGAATATACAAAACAGATAAAAATCCAGGGGATAGTAGTGCAGGCTTCACAGGGGCTGTGGTGAAATCTGACTTAAGGAGATGAAAATTACTTAGAATAACATCTGGCACATATAAAACATTCAATAAACATTTTTCAAACACAAAAACCTCCCAACGTTGCTTTCAGCCAATTATTTCAGCTAGAGAGTATCACTAGCTGTGAAATCACACAATCCATCAGACAAATGAATATTTAATCATTACAGCACACCAAACAGCAACTTGGATTTCAGGGGCATGGCACTTCCAGGTTACAGTAAGGCCCTAGGTTGGCTGCTAGAGTCAACTTCTCTAAGAAAGAGCTCAGAACCCTGCCTACTGACTTAAAATGAGTGTTGGTGTGGAATTTCCCGGAGACACTGGCTCCTGTCTCCTCCCTCCCCCTGTTTTCCTTTAAAGCTGATTCAACCAAGGAAGCATGGGCTTCATAGCTAGGGCTAACATGGGTAAGCACAGCCCTTGGGGCCCTGGCCCAGAGCTCACCATGCATCAAGAATAACCTAGTCCTGGCTGGGCGTGGTGGCTCGCACCTAATTATAGCACTTTGAGAGGCTGAGGCAGGCCAATCAGAAGTTTTAGACCAGCCTGGCCAACGTGGTGAAACCCTGTCTCTACTAAAAATACAAAAATTAGCCAGGTGAGGTAGCACACCGGTAATCCCAGCTACTCGGGAGGCTGAGGCATAAGAATCACTTGAACCCAGAAGGCGAAGGTTGCAGTGAGCCGAGATCGTGTCCCTGCACTCCAGCTTGGGCGACAGAGCGAGACTGTGTCTCAAAAAACAAACAAACAAACAAGAATAACCCAGTCCTCAGTGTCAAATGAGTTCCATCACAGCCAAGCACACTCCCAGCCTTTTCCTTTCCCCCACAAGGGAACTCTCCTGCCCTCTGCTTTCCTCTCTTCATTTGCAGTACAAACAGCACACCTGGCCCTGTGAAGAGGGCATTGAAGGAGGCTGTCAAAGGGGCCTGTGTGCTCCTTTCACAGCACATGATCTCTCTCCCTAACAAGCCCTCTCACAGGCCTTAAGAAATCCACATTCAGGAGCAACATTATGCTACCAGCTGCAGCTGAGGGCTCTGGGTAAAATCGAGCCAGGGCTGGGGAACACTCAAAAGTCATCTGAGAGGTGTGACACCTTCCTGGCTTCCAGACCCAGAGCAGGCAGCCTACAGACTTTTCTCTTGACTTTTAAAACAAGATGCATGAAACCACTTTTCCTATCATGGCATAAGAAACGATAACTGCTTGAAGAATTATACCTCTTTGCCATTTGATGACATCTCTATGAGGACAGGGAACTATGGGCTCAGTCATCTTTGCATCCCTAAAATCAAACTCATAAACTGGCCCCAAAAAGGCTGTTGAATAAATACATAAGTAAATTCAATTTTTGTAACATTACTGATGTCTAAAAATTCCAAATTAGAAGTTAAAAACCCTATGATAGATATCTAAAGGAGAACAAATTAATGCAAAATCAATTATGTATTACATACTACCTAGGATTTTATGAAACTGAGCTCAATCTCAAAGAAGTGCACTGTAGTCTGGGTGCAGTGGCTCACACCTGTAACCCCAGCACTTTGGGAGGCCAAGGCAGGCGGATTGCTTCAGGCCAGGAGTTCAAGACTAGCCTGGCTAATATAGTGAAACCCCATCTCTACTAAAAATACAAAGATTAGCTGGGTGTAGTGGCTGAAGCCTATAACCTTAGCTACTTAAAAGGCTGAGGCACAAGAATTGCTTAAACCCGGGAGGTGGGCCATGAGCTGAGATCGCACCACTGCACTCCAGCCTGGGTAACAGAGTGAGACTCTGTCTCAAAAAAATTAAAAAAAGAACTTACTGTAAAATCTGCTTTCCCTTGTTACTCCTTAGGAATATAAAACCAATCACAGGTTCTAGCCCTCACTATTATGCCTACCGTATTTTCTCATTTATAAAATGGGAGTAAAAATAACAGCTACTTCGTTGCATTTTTGTGAGGATTAAATTAGTGAACACATGTATAATATTTATGGCACATAGTGACCACTTAAGAAATATTAGCTAGTATTATTGTTGTTGTTATCAGGCACTGTTCTGGCTAACACTCTATTAGACCAAGTTAAATATTACTTCATTCAGTTAATCTGCCCAGAAAAGTATTAATAGAAGCAAGCTGCACATATAACCTGTCCCCTTGACAAACTCTGCCTTCTAAAAGTCATTAATGGATTCTCAACGTACAAGAATTGCCTATGAATTATTTACTTTTTAGAATATGACTTCCCCTTGAGGCAGAATACATATTTAACAGGCCCTAAATGTATACCAGAAAGAAGTGAATCGCCAGCCTCACTAACAGGTTTCTTTAAAAAGAAAATCAGACAGCAATTTTACCTTCTTTTCAGGCCAGATGATGTTCCTAGTCCTGCAAGGTCTGGGGTACTTTTATCTGAAAAGAGCCCATGAGCTTATGAGGGCTTCAAATGACTACTCTTTAGGTTAAAAATAAGCACTGAGAAACAAAAGCAGAAGTATTTCTAAAACTGCTCACTTTGCACTCTCCCACTGCGGGTACTTTCCTGTCCCTCAGATCACTGTCCTTCAGTCCAGCAATTTCCAAACAGTGTCCTGCAGGCTGCTGGTCCCAAGATGCTCAGCCACACAGAGGTGTTGTGGTCAAGAAAGGTTGGGGAACCCATATTACACTCCCCTCTTGCAAAGCCACAATACCGTTAGCATATTAAACGCCTCGGCCCCTTCCAGGAATGAAACCTGTTTAGTTGTGCTTAACCCATTGTTTGAAAACGTACTTAACCACAGACGCCCTTGTGATAGTAGGCAGCTAGTCAGAGGCGAGCAGGGCAGAAGAGGGCTCTTCCTCCCCCACACCAGGAGTGTGAGGCAGCCATCAGGGCCAGGTGGTTGTTAACTGTTTCTCTAAAATAATAATTGGGCAGGGCATGGTGGCTCATGCCTGTAATCCCAGCACTTTGGGAGGCCGAGGTGGGTGGATCACCTGAGGTCTGGAGTTCGAGACCAGCTTGGCTAACACAGTGAAAACCCATCTCTACTAAAAATACAAAATTTGGCAGGGTGTGGTTGTGGGCACTTGTAATCTCAGCTACTTGGGAGGCTGTGGCAAGAGAATCACTTGAACTCAGGAGGCGGAGGTTACAGTGAGCTGAGATTGCACCACTGCACTCCAGCCTCGGTGATAGAGCAAGACTCTGAATTAAAAAAAAAAAAATGAAATAATAATTGGCCACAGCCAGTGCCAGGGAAAGGCAGTCTCCCAGTAGACAGAAACACCTGAAACTGGGAATCGGCAGCTTCCTGATAAGATCTCAGGAGTTGGGCCAGTGGGCTCCAGCAAAAAAGAGGCAAATGGCGAAGTTTAACTGGTATATGACCTTCTAGGAACATTCAACTGGTAAGGGAAGAACGCCTCGAGTAAGCATACATACAACTCCAGTAAACATACTGTGCATGCATCACTCCTAAGTGCTGGCAGCCACTGCAGATGTGGACAACCCACATAAGGGAAGCATCAGGTGAGAAAGGACACAAGACCCTGGAAATATGGCAACATATAAAACCCCAAGTCAAAGGTCAAACTATGCACTTAATCTCACAGCAATGCTCTTGGCCCTCTTCCAAGTTTACTTCCCTTCGTTCCCACTCTAAAGCTTTTGAATAAACCTTCACTCCTGCTCTAAAACTTGCCTCGTCTCTTACTCTGTCTTATGCCCCTCAGTCAAATTTTCTCTTCTGAACAGGTAAGAATTGAGGTTGCTGCACACCTATATGGGCTCACCACTGCTAACACCCTTTTTCAAGGAACATCTACTAGAATCTAGGTTTTGGAAAAGCTGAAACAGTCTAAATTAACCAATTCTTTCCACCTTAAAATGACTGTGGACTCATTCACCTGGCCTGGCAAAGTCAGCACTTACTTAACAGCGATGGGAAAGAATGTTGACCCTACACATACCCACAGTTCCTGATCAACACACATTTTCATGAAGAGGTACATCTTGGATCAAGTCAAAAAGAAACTATCCCTTGGTTCCATCTGTATCCCACACCCAGGGAACACACCAAAAAAATCAGGAATGGCTCACAGGGAAGCATGATTTCAGAAGATCAGGAGCATAAGAAAAAGAAGAAGATGACACTGGAAGAGCAATTCTATCAACAAAAGGAATTTAATTCTCCTCCTATTTCTTTTAAGTCAAGGAGAAGAATGCTGGTCCATTACAATCTAATTGGAATATGTCCAAAGTGATAAGAGAAATCCATTGCCACCATTAAAGAAATCCATTAAAGGGGTCCCAAGCAGAGAGGAAGCTGGAGTGCAGCAGGGTCCTCAAAAGACTATCTCTAAAGACTGCAATCTGTAGAGCATTATCTTAGTTCTACAACTGGACATTTCTTCCAGAATCTTCAATATCTATTTGTAATGTAAAGTTCCTTTTGCTAGCACCAGAAGCTTACATAAAATTAGGCATTTGAGAAAGCATCTTCCCCCGTCATCAGGCCACTATGATATTCACCCAACCGTAACTACTCCAAATGGCCAACACATGGGGATTATGGGAACTACAATTCAAGACGATATTTGGGTGGGGACACAGCCAAACCAGATCACTGGAGGAATACATGGATATACATGCAGAAATCTGGGTAGCTTTAGTTCCTTTCATGAGGTCTACTTCCTACACTCCTATCATCACTATGAACCAGCCAAAATGACGATATATCTGGGCAGACAGGAGACCCAGATGGGTAGGAACTAAATATGCAAACATTTCTCTCAGTAGAGAGAAAAACCAAGAAGAGGGAAGAAATAAGATTCAAAGTGATCCCAAAAGGCAAATTCTGGGGAAAACCAAACAATATAAACACAGTAAGTTCTCAAAAGATGCTAGTTATTAGTGTTATCATTAATATTAAATAATAATATTCACTGTAAATCCCTGCATTTATGTTGAAAATAGCAATTACATAAGAAGAGATAATAGAGAACTGGCTTGGCCAAAATCCACAGGAGAAAATAAAACCTGGGTTTTGGCTGATCACAAGCCCAATAAGTGTCCGCAGTACAGTGTAGCTGCTAAGTAACTAACACCACTGGACAGACCTCACCCACAGCAAAGGAACCGACAGGCTCACAAAACTCTCCCAGCCCAGCCATATCTGATGTGTAGGTTTGATTTAGGCACAAAAGATACAGACAATCGGAACAGTATCTAGCAAGCAGTGACTATCATGGCTGCAGGTCTGGATTCCAAATTAAACACAAAATAGTTGATAGAACAGGTGGCATCAATAGAAGCGAAGGTTTAGGTACTCGTCGATATTTGAAGAGCTGCCAGTAAAGAATGGCACTAGTTGTCTGGTGTCGTCAACTGGTGAAAATGACAGGGGAGGCTGAAGCTCAGCCATAGTCAGAATCGTAGAATAGGCTCCATACACAAAATGATTTTTCCAGTACTTATAATTATCCAAGAATTGATCCTATGGCTTGAAAAGTTAGAAGCTTTCTTTTTGAAAGTGCCTGGGAGCCAGAGGATTATCAACCAACAAGAGCAATCTAAGGATTCCTCTGGTGGGTGAAAGGACGCACTCTGAAGTTTCAAGGCCGCTTTCAACATGAAGAATCTGCAATTCTATGATTCTGACTATGCCTGAGCTTCATCAGACTAGCAGACAGAGCCCAGTGCTACCCTCTCCTCTAACTCATCTTTGCATGGTGAATGGTAAACACTTAAAAATATTCTTGGTAGGCTGGGCGCTGTGGCTCACGCCTGTAATCCCAGCACTTTGGGAGGCCGAGGCGGGTGGATTACGAGGTCAAGAGATTGAGAACATCCTAGCCAACATGGTGAAACCCCGTCTCTACTAAAAATACAAAAAAATTAGCTGGGAGTGATGCCGCACGCCTGTAGTCCCAGCTACTCGGGAGGCTGAGGCAGGAGAATTGCTTGAACCTTGGAGGTGGAGGTTGCAGTGAGCCGAGGTCGCACCACTGCACTCCAGCCCGGCACCTGGTGAAGGAGTGAGACTCTGTCTCAAAAAAAAAAAAAAAAAAAAATTCTTGGTAGACTCTGGAACAAATGATCAAATAATACTTGTGTCTCCAGTATTAACTACTTATTTTTGTTAAGTACCCTTCTATTCTACTTGAACTCTTCTATTTCTTATCTGCAAAAGGACCTAAATGAGAAGATTAAGGTAAATTAACTCTGAAAACATTTAAAGCAATGTAAGAGATATTTATAATTATTGATATTTATCAATAAGTAGAGAAGCACTTAACTAATTTTTTTTAAAAAAGAAAACACTTCCATACAAAGCAGTTATTTTTCTTATCCGACTTCAATTGTAAATTGATGAGGAAAGTCTAATTTCACTTTCTATTTTAAGATTTGGCAGCCAAAGTTACCAAAGGCCTGCAAAGTTACCAGAGAACTGAACACACAATTCCAGTAAGGTGCCCACCACAGAGTATCAGCAAGAGAACTTGGAGACTGGGCTTTGCCTTCTGTCCTCAAATAGGAATAAATGTAGGATCCAGGGAGAATGAAAGAGTAAAAATTAGGACACCTAAACTAAGAATAAACCAGAGACAGGAATATTTGGGTGCTAAAAGGCAAAGACCAAACACAATCTATAAAAGAAAAACTTGATGAACTGGGCTTTCAAAATTAAAAGGCTTTTGTTCTCTTCAAAAGTCACCATTAAGAATATTAATTAATTACATACTTGCCAGTGAAAGAAAAGAAAGGAAAATAAAATGCAAGCCACAGATGGGAGAAAATATTTACAAATCATACCTGCTAAGGCACTTATATCCAGAATATATAAATAACTCTTACAACTCAATAATAAGACAAGGAACGCAATTTAAAAACAGACCAGGCCAAGCGTGGTAGTGGCTCACGCCTGTAATCCCAGCACTTTGAGAGGCCAAGACAGGCAGATCACCTGAGGTCAGGAGATCAAGACCAGCCTGACCAACATGGCAAAACTCCATCTCTACTAAAAATACACAAATTAGCCGAGAGTGGTGGCGCATGCCTGCAATCCCAGCTACTCAGGAGGGAGGCAGGAGAATCACTTGAACCTGGGACGTGGAGGTTGCAGTGGGCTGAGACTGCACCACTGCATACCACCCTGGATGACAGAGCAAGACTTCATCTCAAAAAATAATAATAATACATAAATAAAAATACAAATAGGCCAAAAATCAAATGGACATTTCACCAAAGAAAATGTGTGAACAGCTAATAAGCACATGGAAAAATGCTCAATATCATTAGTCATTACAGAAATGCAAATTAAAACCACAATGAACTACCACTACACACCCATCAGAACGGCTATAATCAAGATGACAGACAATATCAAGTGTAGAATGGGACGTGGAGCAACTGGAACAACCCTCATAATACGCTACAGGTAGGAAGGTTAAATGGTGCAGCCACCATGGAAAGCACTATAACAGCTTTTCAAAAGGTTAAACATACATCTACCATATGTCCCAGGAATTTCAATTCTAGGTGTCTACCCAAGAGAAATTAAAACATTTGTCAACACAAAAACTTGCATACAAATGATTATAGTAGCACTATTCATAATAGCCAAAATGTAGAAACAACTCAAATGAGTTAAGATGTGGCATATCCATATATGAGATACTCAGCAATAAAAGGGAACTACCAATGTACTTTACAACAGTGATAAGTGTCAAAAACGTTACGCTAAGGGAGAAAAAGCCAGTCACATAAGCCATATTAAATGATCCCATTTATATGAAATTTCTAGCAAAAGCAAATGTTCAAAGACAGAAAGCAGGTTAGTGGTTGCCTGGGGCTGGGGGCGGGAGCAGAGACTAACTGCAAATGGGTAAAGGCCATTTTGTGCAGTAATGGACATGTTCTAAGCATGGATTATGGGGATGGTTGCACAACTCTACAAATTCACTAAAAATCAATGTATTCACAACAGATGGACTTTAGGTATGTAAATTATACCTCAATAAAGCTGTGGCTCAGGTCAGAGGGCAGATCTTCCAGTCATATTCATTATGAGTCATAGGCAATCCAAAGATAGAAACATAATGGAGAGAAAGAATGCATTTCCTTTTTCTTCCATTTTATTTATCCAAAGCACTTTTTTCAGGTATCTCAAAATTTAATGCTAAAAGCCAGGCATGGTGGTGCACATCTGTAGTCTCAGCTACTCTGGAGGCCAAGGCAGGAAAAGTGTTTGAGCCCAGGAGTTTGAGATCAGCCTTGGCATTATAACAAGACACACTCTCTCTCTCTCTTTCTCTCTCTCTCTCTCTCTCTCTTTAAAATTAAAGCTAAAATACCCAGATCTCTTTTTTTTTTTTTGAGACGGAGTTTCGCTTGTTACCCAGGCTGGAGTGCAACGGCACAATCTTGGCTCACTGCAACCTCTGCCTCTCAGGTTCAAGCAATTCTCCTGCCTCAGCCTCCAAAGTAGCTGAGATTACAGGCTCCCGCCACCATGCCTGGCTAATTTTTGTATTTTTAGTAGAGACAGGGCTTCATCATGTTGGCCAGGTTGGTCTCCAACTCCTGACCTGAAGTGATCCACCTGCCTCAGCCTCCCAAAGTGCTGCAATTACAGGTGTGAGCCACTATGCCCAGACCCAGATCTCTTAAAACATGATTTCGGAGGCAGTTTGCCTGGAGGTTAAGGGTTGGAACTGTGGATCCAACCTGTGTCTAAAACCCAGCACTCCTACTTACTAGTTGACTTGAGCATGTTACTTAGACTGAGTTTCAGTTTCTTTTTCCTATATAACAAAATTAATACATAGCACAGAGTTGTTTAAACTAGCACACTATCTATTAACAGCACATGGTAAATACTCAACATGCTGATGTTATATTTTTCATTATCAATCCATCATCACTACCATCACTATGACTGTAGTTTCCTTGGGAGACTTGAAAACTTGACTGATATGTATACGTTCTTAACGTACATTTAGTACTTCATTACTGCTATATTCAATTTAATTCACTCCCCAAACATAACCATGTTCCCTTATAAACCTCATTCATTGTCTTAGGGACCTTACACTTTGAAATAAAATCCCCAGAACGTTTTACTAACAGAACAAAAGCTGTATTATCCCCTGGCTAGAGCAAGGTACTTTCCAAATCAACCATAGGAAAAAAATAGTTTTAAAAGGTGCAGTTTTTGTTTGTTTCTAGGAGAACTGGACCAAAAAAAAAATGTCAGCATCTCCTCAGAGAAGCCTGGTAAACAGGGAAATAACACTAAACAAAGAAAGCCATGTACAGGGAGCTGGCACAGAAACACACTTGCCAGAACTTGCACCCAAAAATCACCAACACCTGCAGAGTAAAGCAAAGAGTCATGTACAGTGCTGGCGGCGTCCTGAGTGACAGCTGAAACCCGGCCAAGTTCAAAAACCCCTTGCTGTGGGTATTCTTGCTTTGTAACATCTATCTGAAAAGGGAAGGGAAACTGTACCGGGTAAACTTTCTATTCTGTAAGACAAGCGTCTTCTGGTTCTCTTTTTCTTTTTCTGGACAGTGGGTGGAGGGACAGAACTCTGGAAAAATATCTGTGCCACCAAGCAAGACAACCCCATCACTGATGTCAGGAAAAGCAGAGCAGTCACCTTGCCCAGCCCGCCTCACTCGCTAGTCAGCACACACTGCGACTAAAGAACCCACTTCAGCTGGCTGGAGCTTCCTTCCAGCCACATACCTCAAAGATCATCTGGGAAGAGATACCACAACATGGCAGGGGGCCGGGTGCCTGTGCCAGGGAGGGACACATGCCCTTCATTCACCACACTTGCCGGTCAGCCACAGAAGCCCTGTGACCTCAGCATGCTGAAGGGAAATATGTCATGGGATTTACCCTTCTTTACCCAAGAAAACCTCACAGCCCCACTGGGGACTTCTGGGCCCCACCTAGCTCCTGCCTCAGTAGAGAGTGGAGAAAACCAACTTCCTCACAGAAATGTCTTTTAGAGCCAAGTGTAAGTGTCCCTGAAATCCAGTAGACAATGATGTTCCTGTCATTCTCTGTCTGTCCTTGAATGTTGTCTGCGTTCTGATTTTTTTCCACTACAAAGGCATAGACCCTGAGAGCTGAAAGGGCCCATAGGGATTCAGAGAGGTCCCAGAGGATGGAAGTGGCCAGGCCAAGACTAACAAACACCCAGCTTTATCCACAGAATCTGGAAAATGCTATCGTGCTATCTTCGACCCAGAAAAGAAGCACTCACAAGAAAAAACATCAAGGGAGGCGAGTCCAGATTCTGAGCTAGTGTCAAAGTTCAAATCCAGTTCTGTCCCTTACTAGGGCATGTAGCCTGCGCAATTTCCTTAACCTCTGTTTTCTTATCCATTAATAAGAGGATAATAATGGCATCAGCCTTACAGAGCACTCCAAGCATGAAATGTATCAATACCGAGAATTTCTACATGACTCATCATCATCATCATCATCCTCATCATCACCATCCTAAAACAGACAGGAGAATAAAAGCGAACAAGGGATGATATGGAAAAAAAGGTAGAAAGTGAATATACGGTCGTTAAATACGTAGAGCATAATTTAACTGCAAAAAATTCAAAGACATGGCTACGGTCATATTAACAGGGGTTAGTGAGAACATAAAAGCAAAATGTGTTACAAACCGTTAGGTACGGTATGGCTCCAACTATGTTAAATATTCATACCCACATGTATACACATATTTCCAGAAGAAGGTGAATTAAAATGCATGAAACATTAATTCTCTGGGCACTGGGATTAAGGTTGACCTTTATTGTCTTCTTTATTACTTTTGTTTCGCAAATTGTACATAGCAGACATGTATTGCTTTAGAAATCAAAATAAATGTGGGTTTTAAAGGCTGTTTAAATTTTTTTTAACTTATTTTTTTGAGACAGGGTTTCCCTCTGTTACTCAGACTGGAGTGCACTTGTGTGATCATAGCTCACTGCAATCTCTACCTCCCAGGCTCAAGCAATCCTCCTGCTCCAGAGCCCGCACCACCCATAGCTGGGACCACAGGTGCACGCCACCACACCCAGCTAATTTTTGTAATTTTGAAGAGAAGAGGTTTCATCATGTTGCCCAGGCTAGCTTTAAACTCCTGGACTCAGAGCCCTCTGCCTGCCTCCATCTCCCGGAGTGCTCACAGGCAGGAGCTGCGGTGCCCAGCCCAGCCCAAGGCTGTCTTTTAAAAGAAGAAACTTGATACCAGGCCAGGCTTCAAATGGCAAAAGGGCTATTAGGTAGAATCCCAAGAGGGAGGGCCTGTGTTTACTCAGCCAGCCAAGCCGGGAGCGCCTGTGTCTGGGAGAACGAGACTTAGGGGGAAGGGGGAAGCTTAACCACCAAGCTAATGTGAAAGATGATGACTGAGAGCACCAGGCCAGGGAAGGACTCGGTAAAATAGGAATAAATTCCAAAAGAAAAGAAAACAGAAGAGATGACGTCAGCAGTCCCTAGTTAAAAAGAGAAGAAAGAGAATCCTGGAGCAAGCCTCTGCACAAAAAATTCTTCCCCCTGGCTAGGACAGAAGATCAGTCACCAAAACTAAAAACCTAAAGATCCAAATAGCTGAAAAGAGGAATCATGGGCTCCTACTGGGGACGAGACTTGCTTGGAAGCCCATCTGAGGGCTTGCTGCCCAGTCTTCCACATCTGAGATCATCCCCTGATCTCAGCCAGGACCAGGGATTTCCTGCTTTTTGGCATTCAGGTGCTAGAAACAGATCTGCTGACTCTGAGATCACCGACTGACAGAGGCAAGCCAGAGCCAGAGAGAACGCTCCGAGGGGTCTAAGAAGATTGAGTTCACCTGGCATCTTTCCCGGCACACATCTTCCTGGCTTGTCTTCCGTCTCTATTCCTCCCAGTTTGAGTTCCCACCCTACCTCTTTTGCAGAGATTCCTTGTAGCTCATGAAGGAGTGGATGGAAGACACAGAACAGACAGCAGAGAGAAGGACTGGGGGCTCCCAGCTCTTGTTCAGGGCCCCACTCTGCTCTGACAAGCATGTTAAGGTTTATCCGTATCACCCCTCCAGTTCCCTTATTTCACAGATGAGGGAAATGAGACAGAAAAAAGGGGGACTGTGTGTCTGTGCCCATTGAAGTCAGATGAGATGATACACTGTCTTAAGACCATCTGATTCAGGACCCTGCCTGAGTTACAAACCTTTGTAGTGACAGAGCCAGGACAAGCATATTAACTATCCTAATGGCTGCTCCTTCCTTCAGCACTTGTGGCTGCCTGCGAGCTGGACTGCACCCTCTACCGCTCACTAGAAAAGTTCCAGTCCCCCAACATGCACAGGGGCTCTGGCAGCCATGGCATGTCCATGTCCTCTGCCCTCTTTGTGTCCTTGTCCTCCTTTGGGGGGCTACAGCGGCATCCTGGCTAAGTCTGACGGGCTGCCTGTGGGCAACAAGAAGCTCACATGCAGAACCTCAACGACCACCTGGCCTCCTACCTGGATAAGGTGCATACCCTGAAGGCAGCCAACAGCAAGCTGGAGGTGAAGCTCTGCGACTTGTACCAGAAGCAGGGGCCCAGGCCCTCCTGTGACTACAGCCACTACTACAAGACCATTGAGGACCTGCGGGACAAGATTCTTGGTGCCACCATTGAGAACTCCAGGACTGTCCTGCAGATTGGCAATGCCCATCTGGCTACAGATGACTTCTGAACCAAGTTTGAGATCCAGCAGGCTCTGCGCATGAGAGTGGAGGCTGACATCAATGGCCTGCACAGGGTGTTGGAGGAGGTGACCCTGGCCAGGACTGATCTGGAAGTGCAGATCAAAGGCCTGAAGGAGAAGCTGGCCTACCTGATGAAGAACCATGAGGAGGAAATCAGTGCCCTGAGGGGTCAAGTGGGAGGCCAGGTCAATGTGGAGGTGGATTCAGCTCCAGCCACCAATCTCGCCAAGATCCCGAATGACAGGCAAAGCCAACATGAGGTCATGGTTAAGCCGAAACAGAAGGATGCTGAAGCCAGGTTCACAAGCAGGACAGAGGAACTGAACTGGAAGGTTGCTGTCCACACACAGCAGCTCCAGGTGAGCAGGTCTGAGGTCACTGACCTGTGGTGCACCCTCCAGAGTCTTGAGATTGAGCTGCAGTAGCAGCTCGGCATGAATGCTGCCTTGGAAGGCCCACCGGCAAAAACAGGCATGTTTTGGAGTCCAGCTGGCGCAGATCCAGGCACTGATCTGAGGTACTGAAGCCCAGCTGAGCGATGTGTGAGCTGATAGTGAGTGGCAGAATCAGGAGTACCCACGGCTCCTACAGCAGGAGATTGCCACCTACCGCAGCCTGCTCCAGGGCCAGGAAGATCACTGCAACCACCTGTCCACCTCCAAGGTCCTCTGAGGCTGCAGGCTCCGGAGCTTCTGCTCTCCTCATAGGGTGTCTCCTGGGTAGGGGGATGGGAAGGAAGGGACCCTTACACCCCTGGCTCTTCCCCTGACCTACCAGTAAAATTTTATGGCCCAAGGGAATTAAAAAAAAAAAAGAAAAAAGAAAAGTTCCAGTCCAATTCCCAGGCTCCCCTTGGACAAATATCAACATATAAAATGATCCAGAAGACTAAGTCAAATTAAGGTATAATGGACAGGAGTGCCTCTTCACTTTATCTAAGGGACAATTATAACAGAAAACATCTCAGTCAAAAAAGTGACCCTGCAACGTGGACTGCCAGGACCCACAACAAGCCGGAGGGGTTGGCACCTTTTCAACACGAACCTGCATTCCTGCAGGTCCAGATCCCAGAGTGTGCTATATCCAAAGTGCCTGTGGCTAGCGTGTGTCTATAGACTCTGGAACCAAACTCTTTGGCTTCCAACCCTGGTTCCACCACTTACTCTGTGACTTTTGGCCAGCGTTTTAACCTTTCTGTGTCTCCGTTTCTTCTTCTGGAAGGTAAGCACTAAGTATCTCCTATCTGTAAAAGTTCCTAAGAAGTCTGTATCCTAGGCCACCCACCCTTTCTGTCCCCTTTGAACTCAACCTGAGGCGAAGGACAGGTCCCTCTCTCAGCCTCAGAAAGTGAATCATGATGGGATTCAACGTTTTCTTTGGTTTTCTCCTTCTCTTTGGCCAGTGACAAGTCAAAGGCGGATATGACTCGGGTCTCACTAAACAGGGAGGTCAGCAGGGAAAGGCTTCCTCTCCCAATAGAAAGATGTAAGTTTGGCCAGGCAAGGTGGTTCACGCCTGTAATCCTAGCACTTTGGGAGGCTGAGGCAGGCAGATTACCTGAGGTCAGGAGTTCGAGACCAGCCTGGCTAATGTGGTGAAACCCATCCCTACTAAAAATAAAAAAAATTAGCCAGGTGTGATGGCACACACTTGCAATCCCAGCTACTTGGGAGGCTGAGGCAGGAGAATCACTTGAACCTGGGAGGCAGAGGTTTCAGTGAGCTGAGATCACGCCATTGCACCCCAGCCTGGGCAACAAGAGCAAAACTCCATATCCAAAAAGTGAAAAAAAAAAAGACATAGGTTTATTCAAAGTGTATTAGGCCATTCTTGCACTACTATAATGGAATAACTGAGATTGGGTAATTTATAAAGGGAAGAGGTTTAACTGGCTCACAGTTCTGCAGGCTGCACATGAATGGCACCAGAATCCTGACACAGCTTCCAGGGAGGCCTCGGGAACTTTCACTCATGTAAAAAGGCAAAATGATAATAGGCATGTCACATGGCGAGTACAGCAAGACAGCTGGGGGAGAGGTGCCACAAACTTAAACAACCAGATCTCATGAGAACTCACTCACTATCACAGGGACAGTGCCAAGACATGAGGGATCTGCCCCCATGACCCAAACACCTCCCACCAGGCCCCACCTCTAACATTGGGGATAACACTTCAACATGAGATTTGGGCGGGGACAAATATCCAAACCATATCACACAAAGGAAGCCTTTTGACCCTTCCACTGCCTTTAGTGCTCCATCTGTAGCCATGGGGAAAGAGCCAGGAAGGCCAAGGGTATCTTAGCCCTGAGCTCTAACACTGTCCTGGTCTCTGTGCCCAGCCCAGCCTCCACCTATTCCAAGGATGACTGTGAGGAATGAGACCCCTGCTTGTTTACAGTACTATTGCCTAACTCTTCTTTTGCTTGTGGCCAAATGCTGTCCTAACAGATCAACTCTACAAGTTTATTCTGATTAAAAAACATTTAAAATCACGTTCTTCAAAAAGTTACGAAGTGATATCGCAGTATCAGTATGACTCACAGCATTGTTTTATATACACACACAGATACAGAAATATAGGAGTGTGTGTGTATATACATTATATATATATATACACACACACACACACACACACACACACGTACACCCATATATAGTGTGTATATACATTATTTATATACATTATATATATTATATATTACATATATTATGTACCCATATATAGTTATATATTATATATATTACATATTATGTATTATTATATACCCATAGTATTATTATATACTCATATATAGTGTGTATATACATTATATATATAATATATATAATGTATGTATATTATATATAACATATGTGTGTATATAATGTATATACACACACATTCCTATATTTCTGTATCTGTGTGTGTATACAAAACAACACTGTGAGTCATACTGATATTGTGACATCACTTCATAACTTTTTGAAGAACATGATTTTAAATGTTTTTTAATGAGAATAAACTCGTACAGTTGATCTATTAGGATAACATTTGGCCGCAAGCAAAAGAAGAGCTCGGGTTTACATGTCACATATATTTCCTAGCTTTGTCCACTCAGGCAGCCTTGAAGTTGTGATGTCCCTGTAGCAACAAGCACACCTAGTATCTGGATCTTGGTTTCTAAGTACCATCCTCCAGTGAAAGAGACCAGTGTTCCTTGAAGAAATGGCTGACTCAAGAACTGCAGCAAGGAAAATACAAGATGAACCTGGACATCTTAGAATGCCAGAAAGCAAGGGAGGTGCTTTTTTTAAAAGGTAAGGGTAAGAAAGGAAAAAAGAAGAAAGATGGGGCACGTCAAATGGACGTATAAGCCAAACTGAAGGAGTTCCCAAAAGCCAAAGCTGGAACAAATTGGAGCAAAAATTAAAAAAAGAAAGGAACAGTAGTATTAGATCATAACCCAAGGAATAAAACAAATATCTGTGAGCCTATACCGAAATAAATAAGTGACTAAGTAAATAAATATAGAAAAGGGACAGATCTTCCTTACAAATGAATTCCAATTAATAAATGTAGAAGCTGTTAGGAAAATAGAAAATCACCCGTATTTCACTGGAGCAGAAATGTTTGCCCTAAAAAAACATTATGGCCTTCAATCTTTTCACAAATGATCAGCTATTGTACTTCCAATGAGAGCAGGATTATGGACATTAATACAAATGTCGACAGCTTACAAAACTTTTTTTTAAGAAAGAAAATAGAAAATCATGATTAAAACACCACAGTAGTAACTGCTTCAAGAAGAGCAACTGATGAAGCTAAAATTAGTGTGTGAAACTTTATGGAGAAACATTATTTGTACAGCCTTGAAATATCTCCTTCCCGAATACTAATATTAATACAAATATTAATTACTGTAGTGGTTTTAAAATATGTCCACAGACTCTTTGATGTGCCTCCAAGAGATGGAACTTAATCCCCCCATACCCTGAGTATGAGCTGGACTTTGTGATTCCTCTCTAATTAATAAATGATGGAGGCTAGGCACAGTGGCTCATGCATGTAATCCCTGCACATTAGGAGGCCAAGGTGGGTGGATCATGAGGTCAGGAGTTCAAGGCCAGCCTGGCCAACATAGCGAATCCCCCATCCCTACTAAAAATACAAAAATTAGCCAGGCGTGGTGGCAGGTGCCTGTAGTTCCAGCTACTCAGGAGGCTGAGGCAGAAGAATTGCTTGAACCCAGGAGGCGGCGGTTGCAGTGAGCCAAGATTGTGTCACTTCACTACAGTCTAGACAACAGAGCAAGACTCTGTCTCTAAATGAATGAATGAATGAATGAATGATAGAAAGGAATAAGTAACCTTACAGTAGTGAAACATAGCAGACATGACCTATAACTAAGTGACGTTAACATCACCAGTAATAAGCCATCTTGACATCATGTACTCCCTCACAGGACACAGTGAGAACAGCATGTCACCTGCATTGCATTTGTCCCCAAAATCCATAACCGCAGTCTAATCCTGAGAAGACACTATACAAACCCAAATGGAAGGACATTCTATAAAATATCTGAACACTACTCTTCAGAAGTGTCAAGGTCATATGTCTCAGTCCATTTAGTGTTGTTATAAAGCAACATATGAGGCTGGGTAATTTATAAAGAAAGAGGTTTGTTTGGCTCATGGTTCTGCAGGCTATTCAAAAAGCATAGTGTCAGCATTTGCTTCTGGTGAGGGCCTCAGGGTGCTTCCACTCATGGAAGGTGAAAGGGAACTGTGTGTGCAGAGATCACATGGTGAGAGGAGAAGCAAGAGAGAGGAGAGGGGCCGGGTACAGTGGCTCATGTTTGTAATCTCAACACTTTGGGAAGCCAAAGGGGAGAATCCCTTGAGCCCAGGCATTTGAGAACAGCCTGGGCAACATGGTGAAACCCATCTCTACGAAACAGAAAAATTAGCTGGGCAAGGTGATGTATACCTTAGTCATAGCTATTTAGGGGGTTGAGGTGGGAGGATCTCTTGAGCCCAGGAGGTTGAGGCTGCAGTGAGCTGTGATCAGGCCAGTCCACTTCAACCTGGGCAAAACAGCAAGCCCCTATCTCAAAAAAAAAAAAGAGAGAGAGAGAGAAAAAAAGAGAGTACATGTGCTAGGCTCTTTTTAGCAACCAGCTCTCATGGGAACTAACAGAGTGATAACTCACTCATTATCACAAGGACTGTACCAAGCTATTCACTGGGGATCTGTTGGAGATCGGTCAGAATTGTGGGAGAAATTTTAGAAAGTGCAAACCTTCTTGGAAGGCCAGAAGGTTTTGCAAAAGCCTCAGAAGAAGGTTATGGCTGAAAGCAGCCTATCCTCTTATCTTGAGCTAATAGCATAGAGCAAATAACAAGGAAATGTAGAAGAGTTTATCTAAATATCTTGTTTATTCATGTGGTACTAAGACTGACCTTAGAACATTTATGGGCAGAACTGCTCTCTATTTGGGGGGGGGGGGGGTCAGCAATGTTAATTACCCTCTACTGGTGTTTACCTGAGACCTTTGTCATTTAATCTATACTAAATAAACGTGAAGGCCACGGGCTTATGGGGGCTGCTGCTGACTTTGGCAGAGGTCCCTTGGCCACGCTGACTGGCAAGCCTGTGTTAGTGTACGTTTTCCATCCATCGCTCAGTCAAGTCTGCCAGTCAGACCTGACAGGGATCCACTCTCATGACCCAAACACCTCCCATGAGGTACCCACTTCCTACACTGGAATTTCAACATGAGATTAGCAAGGGCCAAACATCCAAACTATAGCAGCCATATAAGACAAGGGAAGATGAAAGTATCATACATTAGAGGAGACTAAGGATACACGACAACTAAATACAACGTGGATTGGATCCTGGAACAAAAAACGACATTAGAGGAAAAACTGGGAAAATGTGAATAAAGTATGTAGTTAATAACTACAGTTAACAGTGTTGTACCAAGGTAAATGTTTTCAGTTTGATAAACATACCATGTTGTTTATGATATTATATTAGGTTGGGCATGGTGGCTCATGCCTGTAATCCCAGCACTTTGGGAGGCCAAGGCAGGTACATCACCTGAGGTCAGGAGTTTGAGACCAGTCTGGTCAACATGGCAAAACCCCATCTCTACTAAAAATACACACACACACACACACACACACACACACACACACACACACAGCTGGGTGTGGTGGTGCACGCCTCTAATCCCAGCTACTCAGGAGGCTAAAGTAGGAGAATCACTTAAATCCAGGAGGCGGAGGTTGCAGTGAGCCGAGATCACACCACCACATTTTAGCCTGGGCGATAAAGTGAGACTCAGTCTTAAAAAAAAAAGTCTGAAAACGAAACTAAGCAAAATGATGCTCCAAGAAGATGCAGCACGCTTATCCTAAGGCTTCAGGTACCCAGAAAACCCCTGAGGTTGCCCAGATACCCCTAGTTTGGGATGGATCAGAGCCTCTCTTACTAATGAATAGCATAGCCGTGATGACCACGCATCCAGGAGGAACAGCATGTAGCCTCTACTTATTCACTGGAGGCTGTACCCTAAGGGTTTTTTCTAACTCCCACTGCTGCGAGGACCTGGATGAAAACAGCGATAAGCCTCCAAGCACAGCAAGGCTCCAGCCTGTTGCTTCTGGCTATGGTCCCATCACTCAGTACTTTGAAAACCTGCACAGAATGAGTTGCTAACACACCCAAAGGACAAATTCTAAGAGTGCATCAATATTAATTCATTTACAGGGAGGTTTTGCTTTCTCCTCTCTTTCTAAAACAGCTTGATTAAATGCTTAGTGCTACCTCCAGAGATAAGCTGTCACTAAATTCTCAACCAGTCATGGTTTAGAAATGAAAAGAAAAAATAAAATCTTCCCCATCACCTTAAAGGAAAGCATTTATTTAAAAGTTCTCAGTGACCAGATCCAGTTCATGCTTGTAATCCCAATGCTTTGGGAGGCCAGGAGTTCTTGACCAGCCTGGGCAACAGAGCAAGACCCTATCTCTACAAAACTAAAATTAGCCAGGCGCGGTGGCTCAAGCCTGTAATCCCAGCACTTTGGGAGGCCAAGGCGGGTGGATCACGAGGTCAAGAGATCGAGACCATCCTAGTCAACACGGTGAAACCCCGTCTCTACTAAAAATACAAAAAATTAGCTGGGCATGGTGGTGTATGCCTGTAATCCCAGCTACTCAGGAGGCTGAGGCAGGAGAATTGCC